>NC_090655.1:94590986-94890986 GCF_040937935.1 Hyperolius riggenbachi | reverse complement strand
TATATATATATATATATAAATACCAAGGGGTAAGCAGCACAAACCAAATTTTTATGCAATTCTATGCAAAGCATGCACGCAGCACAGGAGGTCCCCAACCTCCATAAGAAATATATAATTACAGAGGGGCTGCAGCACACAACAGGAAAACAGTGACAGGGGCTCTTGGTTACGCTTTAACGCGCTTAAGCTCACCAACTGCGCCAAAGTGTCCCCGATCTGGTGAGTCCTACTCTACCATGCAAAATGCCAGTTTTTATAAGCAGTCTAGTGGGAACTAAACCAAAAACCCAAGAGTCAACTTAATGGGAAAAAAAAGGAAATTAAAAACACCTTACCTTTTACTAGCTACCAAATGAACTCTCTGAACATGTGCAATGCACTCATTTATATGCTTAACTGTGCTAGAGGTGGGTGTGGTTATGCAGGCTTACAGGGGAAAATTATAAATAAATACCAAGGGGTAAGCAGCACAAACCAAATTTTTATGCAATTCTATGCAAAGCATGCACGCAGCACAGGAGGTCCCCAACCTCCATAAGAAATATATAATTACAGAGGGGCTGCAGCACACAACAGGAAAACAGTGACAGGGGCTCTTGGTTACGCTTTAACGCGCTTAAGCTCACCAACTGCGCCAAAGTGTCCCCGATCTGGTGAGTCCTACTCTACCATGCAAAATGCCAGTTTTTATAAGCAGTCTAGTGGGAACTAAACCAAAAACCCAAGAGTCAACTTAATGGGAAAAAAAAGGAAATTAAAAACACCTTACCTTTTACTAGCTACCAAATGAACTCTCTGAACATGTGCAATGCACTCATTTATATGCTTAACTGTGCTAGAGGTGGGTGTGGTTATGCAGGCTTACGGGGGAAAATTATAAATAAATACCAAGGGGTAAGCAGCACAAACCAAATTTTTATGCAATTCTATGCAAAGCATGCATGCAGCACAGGAGGTCCCCAACCTCCATAAGAAATATATAATTACAGAGGGGCTGCAGCACACAACAGGAAAACAGTGACAGGGGCTCTTGGTTACGCTTTAACGCGCTTAAGCTCACCAACTGCGCCAAAGTGTCCCCGATCTGGTGAGTCCTACTCTACCATGCAAAATGCCAGTTTTTATAAGCAGTCTAGTGGGAACTAAACCAAAAACCCAAGAGTCAACTTAATGGGAAAAAAAAGGAAATTAAAAACACCTTACCTTTTACTAGCTACCAAATGAACTCTCTGAACATGTGCAATGCACTCATTTATATGCTTAACTGTGCTAGAGGTGGGTGTGGTTATGCAGGCTTACAGGGGAAAATTATAAATAAATACCAAGGGGTAAGCAGCACAAACCAAATTTTTATGCAATTCTATGCAAAGCATGCACGCAGCACAGGAGGTCCCCAACCTCCATAAGAAATATATAATTACAGAGGGGCTGCAGCACACAATAGGAAAACAGTGACAGGGGCTCTTGGTTACGCTTTAACGCGCTTAAGCTCACCAACTGCGCCAAAGTGTCCCCGATCTGGTGAGTCCTACTCTACCATGCAAAATGCCAGTTTTTATAAGCAGTCTAGTGGGAACTAAACCAAAAACCCAAGAGTCACCAGATCGGGGACACTTTGGCGCAGTTGGTGAGCTTAAGCGCGTTAAAGCGTAACCAAGAGCCCCTGTCACTGTTTTCCTGTTGTGTGCTGCAGCCCCTCTGTAATTATATATTTCTTATGGAGGTTGGGGACCTCCTGTGCTGCATGCATGCTTTGCATAGAATTGCATAAAAATTTGGTTTGTGCTGCTTACCCCTTGGTATTTATTTATAATTTTCCCCTGTAAGCCTGCATAACCACACCCACCTCTAGCACAGTTAAGTATATGAATGAGTGCATTGCACATGTTCAGAGAGTTCATTTGGTAGCTAGTAAAAGGTAAGGTGTTTTTAATTTCCTTTTTTTTCCCATTAAGTTAACTCTTGGGTTTTTGGTTTAGTTCCCACTAGACTGCTTATAAAAACTGGCATTTTGCATGGTAGAGTAGGACTCACCAGATCGGGGACACTTTGGCGCAGTTGGTGAGCTTAAGCGCGTTAAAGCCTAACCAAGAGCCCCTGTCACTGTTTTCCTGTTGTGTGCTGCAGCCCCTCTGTAATTATATATTTCTTATGGAGGTTGGGGACCTCCTGTGCTGCGTGCATGCTTTGCATAGAATTGCATAAAAATTTGGTTTGTGCTGCTTACCCCTTGGTATTTATTTATAATTTTCCCCTGTAAGCCTGCATAACCACACCCACCTCTAGCACAGTTAAGCATATAAATGAGTGCATTGCACATGTTCAGAGAGTTCATTTGGTAGCTAGTAAAAGGTAAGGTGTTTTTAATTTCCTTTTTTTTCCCATTAAGTTGACTCTTGGGTTTTTGGTTAAGTTCCCACTAGACTGCTTATAAAAACTGGCATTTTGCATGGTAGAGTAGGACTCACCAGATCGGGGACACTTTGGCGCAGTTGGTGAGCTTAAGCGCGTTAAAGCGTAACCAAGAGCCCCTGTCACTGTTTTCCTGTTGTGTGCTGCAGCCCCTCTGTAATTATATATTTCTTATGGAGGTTGGGGACCTCCTGTGCTGCGTGCATGCTTTGCATAGAATTGCATAAAAATTTGGTTTGTGCTGCTTACCCCTTGGTATTTATTTATAATTTTCCCCTGTAAGCCTGCATAACCACACCCACCTCTAGCACAGTTAAGCATATAAATGAGTGCATTGCACATGTTCAGAGAGTTCATTTGGTAGCTAGTAAAAGGTAAGGTGTTTTTAATTTCCTTTTTTTTCCCATTAAGTTGACTCTTGGGTTTTTGGTTTAGTTCCCACTAGACTGCTTATAAAAACTGGCATTTTGCATGGTAGAGTAGGACTCACCAGATCGGGGACACTTTGGCGCAGTTGGTGAGCTTAAGCGCGTTAAAGCGTAATCAAGAGCCCCTGTCACTGTTTTCCTGTTGTGTGCTGCAGCCCCTCTGTAATTATATATATATATATATATATCTTGTCACTAACTGTCCCTCAAGGAGCTCACAATCTAATCCATACCATTGCCATATGTCTGTATTATGTAGTGTAAGTACTGTAGTCTAGGGCCAATTTTTTAGGGGGAGCCAATTAACTTATCCGTATGTTTTTGGAATGTGGGAGGAAACCGACGCAGACACGGAGAGAACATACAAACTCTTTGCAGATAGCGCCCTGGCTGGGATTCGAACCAGGGACCCAGCGCTGCAAGGCAAGAGAGCTAACCACTAGTGTTGGGCGAACAGTGTTCGCCACTGTTCGGGTTCTGCAGAACATCACCCTGTTCGGGTGATGTTCGAGTTCGGCCGAACACCTGATGGTGTTCGGCCAAACTGTTCGGCCATATGGCCAAACTAAGAGCGCATGGCCGAACGTTACCCGAACGTTCGGCTAGCGCTGTGATTGGCCGAACGGGTCACGTGGTTCGGACCCGAACGCGCTCCGATTGGCCGAACGGGTCACATGGTTCGGGTAAATAAATACCCGATCCACGTCATTTTTCCGCCATTTGTCTGTGGGTTTAGCTTTGGGTAGGCAGGCAGGGTAGTTCTCTCTCCAGCCAGGCTAGCCAGGGTCCCCCGGTCATTGTGTCGCTGCTGGGAATAGTAGTACACCGCTCAGCCACACTATATAGCATTGTGTTTACTGCCACGCTGTGTGTCTGCTGGGAACAGTAGTACACCGCTCACCCTGTATAGCATTGTGCTCTGTGTCGCTGCTGGGAATAGTAGTACACCGCTCAGCCACACTATATAGCATTGTGTTTACTGCCACTCTGTGTGTCTGCTGGGAACAGTAGTACACCGCTCACCCTGTATAGCATTGTGCTCTGTGTCGCTGCTGGGAATAGCAGTACACCGCTCACCCACCACTGTATAGCATTGTGTTTACTGCCACTCTGTGTGTTTGCTGGGAACAGTAGTACACCGCTCACTCTGTATAGCATTGTGCTCTGTGTCGCTGCTGAGAATAGTAGTACACCGCTCAGCCACACTATATAGCATTGTGTTTACTGCCACTCTGTGTGTCTGCTGGGAACAGTAGCTCAGCCACACTATATAGCATTGTGTTTACTGACACGCTGTGTGTCTGCTGGGAACAGTAGTACACCGCTCACCCTGTATAGCATTGTGCTCTGTGTCGCTGCTGGGAATAGTAGTACACCGCTCAGCCACACTATATAGCATTGTGTTTACTGCCACTCTGTGTCTGCTGGGAACAGTAGTACACCGCTCACCCTGTATAGCATTGTGCTCTGCGTCGCTGCTGGGAATAGTAGTACACCGCTCACCCACCACTGTATAGCATTGTGTTTACTGCCACTCTGTGTGTTTGCTGGGAACAGTAGTACACCGCTCACCCTGTATAGCATTGTGCTCTGTGTCGCTGCTGGGAATAGCAGTACACCGCTCAGCCACACTATATAGCATTGTGTTTACTGCCACTCTGTGTGTCTGCTGGGAACAGTAGTACACCGCTCACCCTGTATAGCATTGTGCTCTGTGTCGCTGCTGGGAATAGTAGTACACCGCTCAGCCACACTATATAGCATTGTGTTTACTGCCACTCTGTGTGTCTGCTGGGAACAGTAGTACACCACTCACCCTGTATAGCATTGTGCTCTGTGTCGCGGCTGGGAATAGTAGTACACTGCTCAGCCACACTATATAGCATTGTGTTTACTGCCACTCTGTGTCTCTGCTGGGAACAGTAGTACACCGCTCACCCTGTATAGCATTGTGCTCTGTGTCGCTGCTGGGAATAGTAGTACACCGCTCAGCCACACTATATAGCATTGTGTTTACTGCCACTCTGTGTGTCTGCTGGGAACAGTAGTACACCGCTCACCCTGTATAGCATTGTGCTCTGTGTCGCTGCTGGGAATAGTAGTACACCGCTCACCCACACTATATAGCATTGTGTTTACTGCCACTCTGTGTGTCTGCTGGGAACAGTAGTACACCGCTCACCCTGTATAGCATTGTGCTCTGTGTCGCTGCTGGGAATAGTAGTACACCGCTCAGTCACACTATATAGCATTGTGTTTACTGCCACTCTGTGTGTCTGCTGGGAACAGTAGTACACCGCTCACCCTGTATAGCATTGTGCTCTGTGTCGCTGCTGGGAATAGTAGTACACCGCTCACCCACACTATATAGCATTGTGTTTACTGCCACTCTGTGTCGCTGCTGGGAACAGTAGTACACCGCTCTCCCACCACTGTATAGCATTGTGTTTACTGCCACTCTGTGTCTCTGCTGGGAACAGTAGTACACCGCTCACCCTGTATAGCATTGTGCTCTGTGTCGCTGCTGGGAATAGTAGTACACCGCTCAGCCACAATATATAGCATTGTGTTTACTGCCACTCTGTGTCGCTGCTGGGAACAGTAGTACATCGCTCACCCACCACTGTATAGCATTGTGTTTACTGCCACTCTGTGTCTCTGCTGGGAACAGTAGTACACCGCTCACCCACCACTGTATAGCATTGTGCTCTGTGTCGCTGCTGGGAACAGTAGTACACTGCTCAGCCACACTATATAGCATTGTGTTTACTGCCACTCTGTGTCTCTGCTGGGAACAGTAGTACATCGCTCACCCACCACTGTATAGCATTGTGCTCTGTGTCGCTGCTGGGAATAGTAGTACACCGCTCACCCACCACTGTATAGCATTGTGCTCTGTGTCGTTGCTGGAAATAGTAGTACACCGCTCACCCACCACTGTATAGCATTCTGCTCTGTGTCGCTGCTGGGAATAGTAGTACACCGCTCACCTGCCACTGTATAGCATTTCTGTACTGCCACTGTACTGCTGCCAGTCAGCGTGTACTTTTACGGATAAGTGAAATGAAGAAGAAATACTGTGAAAGAGGGAGGGGCAAGGGAAGAGGTGTTCCCCCTGACTGTTCACGTACAGGCCACAGTGGAGCACCGAAGAAAAACCACTCAATACCGCCCATGTTGTCCAGGAAATCAACCCTCACAAATCCAAAAGAACAGGACCAGATAATTAATTGGATGACCTCTCAAGCGTCCAGCAGTGGGTTAAGCAGCACCAGCACATCACGCACGAGGTCCGAGTCCTCAGCCAGTTACAAGGAGCCAGTGGGCACAAAGCAGACACAACCGGCAGTGACACCAGGCACAAAACTGCCAAATAACCAGTCCGAAGAATTTCCTCAGGACACAATGGGGTATTCGCAGGAGCTATTCCCAGCCCAACAAACTTCCACCTTTCAAAGGTCAATGGAACTGCCAGAAATTTTGTGCCCGGATTCACAACCATTGACTGTGGGAAATGCACCGCGCACTGAAATGCAAGGCGAGTCCGAGGAGGATTAGGAAACCCAAATCCCAGAGCAAGTTGGGCAGGAGGGGTTTCAATTGCAGGAGATCGGCCGAGAAGATCTTGAAGACGACGTTGGAGTGTGCTGCGCAGAGGTTGTTGTGGGGAGCTCTACTCCACGGCGGCGGCACATATGACGAGTTTGAGGAGATGGAAGAGGAGGAGGAGGGTATGGACAATGTTGACAGAGACCCAGATTTTGTATGTGAAGAAGAACATCGCCGTCGTAGTAGCAGCACAGATGAGTCTGTTGAAGAACCCACTGCTGCACGAGTTCGACTTGTGCCACAAGGTAGGCGGCACGAAATTTCAGGCACCACAAGCGTGGAAGTTCAAGTGAGACGCAAAAGAGGCGCAAACAGAAATCGCCAGCAAGGCAGGTGCTCCAAAGTCTGGCCTTTCTTTGAAGACTGCAGTGAGGATGGTACCATGGTGATTTGCAAGGTGTGCAAGACCCGCCTGAGCAGGGGGAAACATATTAACAACCTCTCCACCACCAGCATGACCCGTCACATGGTATCCAAACATCCCACTCTGTGGCCGCCAGGACAGGGTACCAGCAGCAACACTGCCTCCCTTGGGGTCACCAGACTCACCACCAGACCCTCCTCAGCAGCAGCAGTAGCCCAGCCATTGCGTGGTTCACAACAACATTCACAAACATCAGACGACGCTGACACTGTCACTTTCCGGAATAGTGCTCTTGAGGTCTCCCAGTCATCAAACACAACAACCAACAGCCGTTCAGTGTGCAGCCCTATGGTTCAGTTGTCTGTCTCGGAGATGCTTGAGCGCAAAAGGAAATTGCCAGCAAATGACCCTCGAGTCGTGGCAGTAACAGCCAGCATAGCCAAGCTTCTGGCCTGCGAAATGCTGCCATATCGAGTGGTGGAGACAAACAGCTTCAAGGGCATGATGTCAGTGGCCATTCCACGTTACGTGGTTCCCAGCCGCTACCACTTTGCGCGCTCTGCAGTGCCTGAGTTGCATGAGCACGTGGTCAGCAAAATAACCCGAAGCTTGAAGAATGCCGTTGCCTGCAAGGTTCATCTCCCTTACCGCACACTGGGTGAACTTTGTGGAGCCTGGCAGCGATTCCTCACCTGCTACGGCGCGGGTGTTGCCCACGCCGCAAACAGCTGCACCGCCGTCCCTCCCACTGGATAACAACAGCAGCACCTACCTCTCTGACTCCTTCTCCTCCAACGCATCTCAAAGCTGTACCTCAGCCGGAAACGCTAACCCAGCAGCAGTAGGATCGTGGAAGCAGTGCAGCACAGCTGTTGGCATGCGTCAGCAAGCGTTGCTGAAGCTGATCTGCCTTGGGGATAAGCAGCACACAGGGGAGGAAATTTGGAGGGGAATAAAGGAACAGACGGATTTGTGGCTGGCACCGCTGGACCTGAAACCGGGCATGGTTGTGTGTGATAATGGGAGTAATCTCATTCGCGCTTTAAGGTTGGCTAAGCTGACACACATCCCTTGCCTGGTGCACGTGATGAACCTAGTAGTTCAGCGGTTCCTGAGGACATACCCAGGCGTGGCCGATCTTCTGTTGAAGGTGCGACGAGTGGCCAAACATTGCAGAAATTCCAGTACTGCTTTGGGGGCACTCGCCAAGATGCAGGAGCGCTTCAATCTCCCCCACCATCGCTTGCTGTGTGATGTCCCAACGCACTGGAATTCTACGCTGCACATGCTAGCCCGCTTTTGCGAGCAGAAGAGTGCAGTGGTCCAGTACATGACGGTGCAGTACCGAAGCGCATCCGGACAGCTGCCATGCTTCTGTGGATCCGATTGGGCCAACATGTTGGACCTCTGCCAAGTTTTGAGCAATCCACTTTGCTTGTGAGCAGTGACAACTCTTCAGTCAGCATTACCATACCACTGCTGTGTTTACTGAAGAAGTCAATGTTGAAAATCAAGGAAACAGCTGTCATGATGCAACTGGGGGAATCTGAAGGAGAAAACGATCAGCGTGATGGTACCAACATCAGGCCATCTGCCTCAGGAAACGCTGGCCCCAGCAGCTATGACGAAGAAGAGGAGGAGGAACAGCTGGAGTTGGAGCAGGAATTTCATGCCACCACTGACGAGGGCCAGAGTGGTGCACCTTGGACTTCCACAATTCATCGTGAATGGTCAGCAGAAGCAGACCAGGAAGAAGGTGACGACTATGATGCATCACAACAACTATCACAACGCTCACAAGAGGATGATGAGGATTCTGGCAGGACTCGGCACACATGGCTCAATTCATGCTAGACTGCATTGAACGCGACCCACGCATTGTGCGCATTCTGGACAACACCAATTACTGGGTTTATACCCTTCTGGATCCACGGTACAAACACAATGTTCCAAAACTGCTTGAAGAAAGAGTCAGACAGGTCAAAATGGAAGAATACCAGCAGGCCCTTGTGGAGACTTTAGAGAGGAGATTGACATCCTCCCCCTCCTCTAGCCAGTTGTACGCCGACAGACTGACTTTCGCAAACCCAGGACGACCAGGAGGGCAGCAAACAACACAAGCCGCAGCTAGTGGTGCCCAAAAGGGAATGGTATCGGCAGTGTCCTTGGAGTGGGAAAATTTTCTGACACCCATGCAGCAGCCCACAGAACAGCAAGCGTGCAGATCCACCTCCAACACTGATCGCCTGGAGAAGATGGTCAAGGACTACATGTCAGATGGCGTAGCTGTGTTGAACAATCCATCTGCAACCTTCAACTATTGGGTATCGAAGCTAGACACCTGGCACGAACTGGCAATGTACGCAATAGAGGTGCTGGCTTGCCCGGCAGCCAGCGTTATGTCGGAACGCTGTTTCAGTGCTGCCGGAGGCATCGTCACAGATCGGCGTTTCCGCCTCTCCACAGAAAATGCAGACCGTCTGACTCAAATTAAAATGAATCAATCCTGGATTGGAAACGACTATGCAACACTCCTGGACCCCAACCAAGTAACATGAACAATGACCATCTGTGATGGGTTAGCGTTGCCGGTCCCTGTTTATGGAACCTCTTATCTTTATTACATTTATGACTGCATGGCGGCAAAATGCATTGCTATCCGCACGCTTCTTGTCCTCATGCAAGGCCTGGGTTGTTGTGTCTCAAAGCGTGGCCTTCTCCTCCTGTGCCTCCTCCTGTTCCATCATGTGTGCTGCTGCTGGGTTAGCGTTGCCGGTCCCTGTTTATGGAACCTCTTATCTTTATTACATTTATGACTGCATGGCGGCAAAATGCATGCTATCCGCACGCTTCTTGTCCTCATGCAAGGCCTGGGTTGTTGTGTCTCAAAGCGTGGCCTTCTCCTCCTGCGCCTCCTCCTGTTCCATCACGTGTGCTGCTGCTGGGTTAGCGTTGCCGGTCCCTGTTTATGGAACCTCTTATCTTTATTACATTTATGACTGCATGGCGGCAAAATGCATGCTACCTGTGCAAAGAAAACAGACATTTCCCGCATTTTAAAGACAGTTTTCCCTTTGAAACTTTAAAATCGATTTTCTCAAAAACTATAAGCTCTTTTTGCTAATTTTTTTTCCTCTTGTACCCACTCCCAAGGTGCACATACCCTGTAAATTTGGGGTAGGTAGCATGTAAGGAGGCTTTACAAAGCACGAAAGTTCGGGTCCTCATTGACTTCCATTATGTTCGGAGTTCGGCACGAACACCCGAACATCGCGGCCATGTTCGGCGAACGTTCGCGAACCCGAAAATCCAGGTGTTCGCCCAACACTACTAACCACTACGCCACCGTGCTGCCCATGCTGCATTCAAAACAGTTTCACCAATTAACATTAAGGGAGGATGTTAGCTTCCAGGACAGTTTACATGCAGAGTGCTCCATACTGGATCCTTCCACCACGGCGAGTCCATAATTTTGGAAGGGACCCTAACCTCTAACTAATTAACATACAAGCACAATTTGAACCTGGGAGCAGCTGGCCATTTTGCTTCAACAATTCAAACTCCAACTGTGTTTAGAGCTGTACAGAGGCGCCAGTAGGATGAAAGTCACTAAAACGTTTAAAACGTTCGGGATGCGGTGGTGGACCAGCCAACCCAAAACAGACACAGGTACTGTCGATTCAAGTAATAAATAATTTATTTATATACTCCAAAGACAAGTTGCAACTTGTTTTTGGAGTATATAAATAAATTATTTATTACTTGAATCGACAGTACCTGTGTCTGTTTTGGGTTGGCTGGTCCACCACCGCATCCCGAACGTTTTAAACGTTTTAGTGACTTTTATCCTACTGGCGCCTCTGTACAGCTCTACACATCAAGAATCCACCCTTGGTGGAAGGGTGGTACACCCTCTTCTTTTCCTCTATCCACAGAGAGCGACGTCTTAATCCTGAGTGGGGACAGGCTTGGTCTCCCCACCTGCCTTTTCAGTGGTTGCCTTGGAGGTAACCCTGGTTTGTAAGTACAATACTTACGTTTCATCATTATCATTCGCACTCCTCCAATACAAGCTACACTATATTGGGCTCTCGGTTTTCTACCTTTTATATTTCTCCAACTGTGTTTGTCAGTTTGTGTTAGGGCAATTTTTTTCTTTTTCTTTTTCTTTCCATTTCTTTCCATTTATATGAAAAATTATATATACATACATATATATATATATATATATATATGTATATATATGTATGCATTCTATACACATGTGTGCTGGATATTGTGATCTTACTAACAACACTTCCTGGAGACTTCCACATTCATGCATAATTGCACATATGTCTAAATGGCCCTCATGTACTGTTTGGCAATTCTTTTTGACACTCATACATGTATATGCCACATTGGATATTTTCTGAGGAAGCAGATGCTTCCCCGTGAAACACAAAAATAAATAAGATGTGCTAAACCTTTGTGTACATGCACAAAGGGCACCCATAAATGTGGGTGCTTAGAAATAGCAAATAGTAGAATATTGATAACTACGCCTACTCTTTTGCAGTGCTAATAATGATTGCAAAAAATGTTGGTAAATAATACTGATATCTTACTACAGCTAAACCTAACCCTATTCTCACACAGAACCCTCCCTCTACCAATGTCTACCCCTAACCCTCCTCTTTCCCTTTCTCATGACTAAACTTAACTGTCCCTTCACCATACTTAACTTTAACACCTCTCCCCCCATATATTAAATGAAAGTCACAGCTATGTGATGTGGATTTCACTTAATATATGGTAGTGAGGCAATAGGAAATAAGTGATGTGTGATGCTAAAGAAAGCTCACCAAGGACAACAGTAACCATCCAACAATATGCCGAAAAAAGTTTTCAGAGGCTAGATTCCCACTTTTTCTGTGCATTTTCTGCATATGAAAACTGAGAACCAATCTTACTCGATGGGCTAGTTCACGTTGAATTTTTCACATGCAGAATAAAAACTGACATTAATACAGCACTGTCACAAAACTCATGCAGAATAGACAAGTGTGAATCCAGCCTGAATTCACACTTGTCTATCAGTTTTCTGCTTGTCGTTTTCTGCTTGAGATTTCTGACTGTGCTGCATTGCTGCCAATTGTTTTTCTATATGTGAAAAATCAATGTGTGAACTAGTCCATTGGTTAACATCGGTTCTCGGTTTTCCTTTGCAGAAAATGCACCGAAAAATTGAAAAGTGTAAATCCAGCCTAATGCTTGAACCAATTAAATTACTTGGTTATTTGCAAATCTAACAGGCATCATAAACATTATACTGAAAATTAAATTAGTATCATGCACCAAGATGTTGTTTTTTTGTTGTTGTTGTTGTTTTTTTTTTTTAAACGCCTGCAAATTGAATCTATCCTCATAATTGCAAACTGACTTTACACCACTATTCTGCATTGTCAAGGGCACACTGCCAGTAAAAAAAGCATTGCACATTTCAAAGAGCTCCAAACCACAAATGACTGGCCAAATGTCAGTAGAGTGCATCATCAAAGGCACATTACCAGTAAGGAAACATGTCCTACAATTATTCAGCCCACAACACAATGTGCAAAGTTACTTTTTTCTTGTATTTAACGTAAATCTGATTGGTTGCTATGGGCTGCTGCTTTATTAAATGAGTCTGATTGCCTTTTATACTGAAGCCATGTTTACGTAAGTGATTTGCATATTGCATGAAAAAACCTGAATGCTCCTTGGTTAAATTTACTCCAACAAAATCAATGAAGGACAACTAATGCCTCTTTTGACATAGCTGAGCACAATCTTGAATCATTTGTTTTTCCATCTGGACGGCCATTATTACTGAGCATTCTTCTAAGTAAACAGAATGTTCCTTTTTGCTGCAATGTTGGCCAGTTTACATTCATCACCTTTCTTAATTTTTTTTTCATTTGCTGTGATGGTGAAATTACAGTAACCTCTACTGGTATAATCTACAACATGGTAGTAATACAACAATTAAATAACTTTATTTTACATTTAGGCAGTTTACAGAAATCTAAAAGCATTTAACACCTTCTTCTAAATGGCTGAATGGTGGAGGGTTTGGGTTTGGAAAACCAGTTACAAATAATACATTATAGCCATACATAATCATTATACAAATAACACATGACAATATTCTTTGTTAATGGTATTTTAGGGTAGCAGGAAAAAAAGGGCGCTGGCGACTAATGGACAATTTGGGTGCCACCATAGGTTCTAATGCATTTATCGGTAATATGGCCCCCAAAGCAGATAATTGGGCATGCAATAAATATGGTTTTCAACATTAGAACATTAAAGTTTTTGAAATATGTTATTATTTTAGAAATTTGCAATGTGATAGTTCTTGTCATATTATTTCATTTGTATGTACAGATTTTACGTTATCAAATATGTTATCATTTCTATGTTTGTAAGGGTGTTTGTGCAGGGGGGTGGCTAGGGTTAGGCACCACCGGGGAGGTCTTAGGGTTAGGCACCACTGGGGGTGGGTCTTAGGTTTAGGCACCAGCGGGGGGTGTCTTATGGTTAGGCACATTCAGGGTGTCTTAGGGTTAGGCACCACCAGAGGAGGGTTCTGTGTGAGAGCAGGGTTATGTTAAGCTGTATTTTTGAATTATGTAATAGTTTTTAAAGTAAATATATTTTTGTTTTGATTTCCTGGTTTCACTCTGCGCCCACTTGAAAGCAAACTTTTTCTTTAATGAGATTTTGTTATGCAGCCGTGCCCTTTTTTCCTTGCGTCTTTACTTCACACGCGTATTTTAGAGCAAAAAAGAAAATGTGCCACCAGGAGTTAAAAATCCTCAAGCTAGTGTTGTGCTAGGTGGATTCACTACAGGTAAACATGTGCAAAAGTGGAATTGGATAGATCCTGGTAATCCATGTATAACTTCAGACAGGTGAATGGCTACAGTACTTTGCTTCCAAAATGTCAGTATCCAAAATATACTACATTTGATTTTTTTTCTTCGTATCCTGAGTCTCTAAGTAATCTGCCACAATGCTTTTAATTGACAGTTTCTTCTGTGTAAAGATTCTATCTACCTGAATTGTGTTGACAATATTTCAGTTTACATCAGTCTTCAATTGAAATCAAGCTCAATTTACAACCAGTAAATTATACATTAAAGTAATACGCCTCAAAAAGTTTGTTAGTGCTGAATTTAGTGCTGAATATTTATTGAAATGTCAATTCTTAAAGTCTGTTAACCACCTTAGTGGTATGGACGAGCTCAGCTCGTCCACTACCGCCAGAGGGTGCCGCTCAGGCCCTGCTGGGCTGATTTGGATGAAATAAAGAGCAGCACACGCAGCCGGTACTTTGCCAGCCGCGTGTGCTGCCCGATCGCCGCCACTCTGCGGCGATCCGCCGCGAGCAGTGGCGAAAGAGGGTCCCCCCAGCCGCCTGAGCCCTGCGCAGCCGGAAAACAAATAGTTCCGGCCAGCGCTAAGGGCTGGATCTGAGGCGGCTGACGTCAGGACGTCGGCTGACGTCCATGACGTCACTCCGCTCGTCGCCATGGCGACAGGAGAAGCCAAACACGGAAGGCTGCTCATTGCGGCCTTCCGTGTTACTTTTGGCCGCCGGAGGTGATCAGAAGAACGCCTCCGGAGCGCCATCTAGTGGGCTTTCATGCAGCCAACTTTCAGTTGGCTGCATGAAATAGTTTTTTTTTTATTTAAAAAAACCCCTCATGCAGCCGCCCTGGCGATCTTAATAGAACAAATGCAGAGGCGTAGCAATAGGGGTTGCAGAGGTTGCGACCGCATCGGGGCCCTTGGACCAGAGGGGCCCCGAAGGGCCCTCCCTCAACTACAGTATTAGCTCTCTATTGGTCCTGTGCTCATAATAATTACTTCTATAGATACTTTGAACAGTGGTAATCATTAACAAACTGTTCCCCATCCTCTTCTTGCACCTCTAACACTGTAGTTGCCATTGGCAGGTTTTGGTGCCGCCGTATCAATTGTTATGTATAGAACGCTTGGGGGGGCCCCATTGTAAAACTTGCATCAGGGCCCACAGCTCCTTAGCTACGCCACTGAACAAATGTATGTAGGTGTGTGTGATAACAGTTGTATAAAAATGTTAGTTATTATACATTATAATATCATATATAAAAGTTATTATACAGAAGATGTGTTTTGTGCAATAGAGACAATGGCATTAATTCTAAAAAAAAAATTAAAAAAAAATATCTCTCCTTATCTTATCACTCATTTTTTTTCCTCTCAGATTGATTCACAAAATGTATCTCATGAGTTATCTCAGTTGAACTCTTTCTGTGATTGCTCCTCTACTTTTTCCGGCATAATCCTAAAGTATAGAAAACAACACATGGGAAATATCTACATCGCGAGCAGTTCCTGCTAGCACTAGTTATTCCTCTGGTAGCAAAGAGATAAGAAAGTCTGACAGTTCAAGTAAACCTGAGAAACATTACATACTCACCTAAGGAGAGCAAATCCTCTGGATCTTCCGAGGCTTCAATACATTCAATTAGAAAACTGCCACTCAATATATTGTAAAAATCATTTTATTGTATCAAAAAGGTAAAAACACTGTTACCCCTAACACCCCTAAGCTAATGTTAAAAAAAACCTAATAACGCACTGGTCCACACACAGGAGCACTCCCTCCAATGCCCACACAACTAAATCTCACACTCATCTGTAACGATTGTGGAATTACCTCCGTGATTAGCGCACAAGGCGTGTGCTGACACGGTGGAAAACCTCCACAAGCGTATGAAAGGAGAGAACTCAGCTTTGGTGCAAAGCACCAGTAGAGGGAAATTCCCACCGGCAGGTGGAGCTGTGGAGTGCAGAGGAGCAAAGCCTCTGTACTGCCACAGATGCCAGATGGGAATTGTCCGAATTGCAACCAAGCAGGGCAAGATAGCCCCTAAAGAGAGAGAGCACAGCGACAGGGTGTATGTGTATCCACCAATCTAGTCGCCAACCCGCGACAATGAACACACAACCGTGAAGATCAGGTGGGAAAGCAATCGCAAGAGATGGCGATTGCTAATAGCCACACAAGACTGAATAAGCACAGAAAAGGGATGTATGTATGTCCACCAATCTGGTCGCCAACCTGCGACGGTGAACACCCAACAGAGGAAACCAAGTGAGAACGCAATAGCAAGAGAAGCGATTGTGAATGAGAATGAGCACAGGGACATAATGTATGTGTGTGCACCAATCTAGTCGCCAACCCGCGACGGTGCACACACAACAGCAGAAACAGAGTAGGAACGCAATCGCGAGAGAGACGATTGTCAGAGGCGACACAAGACTAAGCAGAGGTAAACCCAGGAGCAGAGCAAAGGCACAGCAAATCATACAATGAGAATGATAAGGAAAATAACAAACGCTAACTAAACGCGAACACCGCACTCATTCACAACATCGAACGCGTTTACAGCACGATCTCCGCACGTTAGGCGCAACAGAGACAAGCACGTCACCCTAACTAACCACGACACACAAACACGAAACAGAGAACGCGAGTGCTTGCTTTACGGTTACCACACCGAGCCTACAGCAAGCGTTCGTATCAGACAAGACAGACAGACGGACGGGAAACAGGAATATGAGAGATACGATCCATCGCTCTTCCGCCAGAGCGAGTGCGATCCAGGTTAAAGGGAAGGTTCAAGCAAAAAAAAAAAAATGAGATTCACTTACCTGGGGCTTCTACCAGCCCCATGTAGCCATCCTGTGCCCTTGTAGTCACTCACTGCTGCTCCAGTCCCCCGCTGGCAGCTTTCTGACCTCGGAGGTCAGGGCCACATTGCATACATTTTTACGCATTCCAGCTAGTGCAGGAACAAAAATTTACGCGTTTCACCACTAACGCGTAAAAATGTATGTGTTAATGTTCCTGCACTAGCGAGAATGTGTAAAAATGTACGCAATTTGGCCCTGACCTCCGAGGTCAGAAAGCTGCCAGCGGGGAACTGGAGCAGCAGTGAGTGACTACGAGGGCACAGGATGGCTGCATGGGGCTGGTAGAAGCCCCAGGTAAGTGAATCTCATTTTTTTTTTTTGCTTGGACCTTCCCTTTAAGGGACAGGAAAGATCCACTGCTCTTTCCGCCAGAGCGAGTGCGATCTGGGTTCAGGGACAGGATAGGAAAGATCCACTGCTCTTTCCGTCAGAGCGAGTGCGAACCAAGTAGGGAAACAGAGTTAGCAGGATCCACTGCTCTTTCCGCCAGAGAGAGTGCAATCCAAGTATAGCAATAGAGCTTAACAGAACTAAAGCACACATTAGCAACTTCACTTAGATGACTAGAAATCCGAATTTGTGCTAATAATTTACCAATTCAAGGCTAGATGTTTCAGCAACCGTGTGTCACAACAACACATTATTCCATTAAACTGATCCAGCTCCGATCAGTAAATACTACTAGCAATCTTCCATATCAAAGTCCATCAAAACCGCTGACTGAATTCAGCTCAACAACTGCCATATGCACCTCGTTTCTGACTGTAACATATGTTATCATCACTTCTGATTGGAGATTCTGGTTATAGTATTTTTGGGGGGGGTCCTCAAGTGGCAACAGAGAACTGGAAGATGCTGTGGGGTGCCTCTATAGGATTCTTAAGTAAGTATATGATATTTGACGTGCTTTGGCATGGGTATATTTTAAAGGACTTAATTGTCAATTAATTAACTTCTCTAGCCCAGCCTTAATTTTTTTGGTTGTCTGTCATGCCAAGTCAAGAATCTTGCAGATGATTTTAAAGACAGGTTTGAATAAAAAATTAAATAAGTTAAATTGAACAATAAACTGCTTCCTTAGCACTTGTGTGACACCAGCCCAGCTCTCCTACAAGGTGAGTAAATGGGCACACTGCCAGGAGGAGGTGCAGAGGGGGGCCAGCCAGAATGATGTTAATGTTTTGGGCCAATGACAAACCCACAATCGAGTGTTAATAAACATGTAAGTTTGCAAGCCAACACATTCCAATACAAACATGGTGTCATTAAGTAACAGCCTTATTTAACAACCCTTTTGTAGCTGTTGCTATTTTAGCTATACAGATGAGATAAGATAATTTGTTTGCTTTGTTTTGTTTTTTAAGGGGAAATAAGTCAATTTTACTTATATGAATATCTTACTGTATATAGTACAGCATTATCAGGATACTAGAAACTATTACAGGCAAGTTCTGTTAGAGTTCAGTATAACTAGGCAATTCTACTGTTTCCTAGTAGTGCTGTAAATCATTCATCATCTTCATTGGTTCAGGCTGTGTGTGAAGTTTATTATACTGGATTCACAATTACATTATATTACATAGCAGCATACCACAAACTGTTCATCAAATTAGACCTGTATTGATTTATTAAAATTATTTTTACTGTTCATCATCAGTGGCATTGTATTATAATGTGTACATTGTTTGCAATTGCAGCATATTAGACCAGGTATTGAGCAACACTGCCGTTAATCTGCATAATGTAGCCATTAACTGCCTTTACTGTTTATCATTATTGATTTGTGATAGAAAGTTAGGTCTTAGTAGGTGAAGTCAGCTCAAGCCTCACTGCAATGGCCGTGCAGGAACCAGGCGACTCCAACTCAGAATCAATGTAGAAAGGAAAGTGTTCTGCACAATGTCCATGTTGCTAACATGTTTCGGGCTCACACAGGTCCTTAATCATAGCACCGTGTTAAAGATAAATGACCTGTGTTAGTCTAAAACATGTTTGCAACATGGCTTTTTTACCTGCATAAATAAAAATGAATTTATACTTTGCAATAGTTAGTTCTATTCAGTGGTGTACCTAGGGCATTTGACACCCGGTGCTCGGTATTAAATTACACTCCCCCCCCCCCCAAAAAAAAGAAAAAAGCAAAGGAGTGTGGCAAGCTAAGCGCACCACGGCGGGTAATGCCCGGATTTTTTGCCCCCAGTATAGGTAGTGTAGTATAGTCACATTACGCAGTGTTTCCCTACAGAATACACATGATGCAGCAGTGTTTTATATAACCCCCCTTAGCACAGGTAGCCAGATGACCCCCACCATTTATAGGATAGGTAACTAGATAACCCCCCATTTTGGATCAGTAACCAACCTATAACCAGACACCCCCCAACCTTTAGTATATAGCCAGTGTATATATTCAGATCCTCCCCGTATATACCCAATGTATACAGTTAGATCCCCCTGTACATAGCCATAGTTTATAGTCAGATCCCCCCAGTACATAGCCATTGTATATAGTCAAATCCCCCTGTAAAGGCAATTGTATATAGTCAGATCCCCCTGTACATAGTCATATCTCCAGTGTACACGGTTAGCTCCCCCCTTCATATAGCCAATTTAATTCTGATTGAGTGACCCCCAGGAGAGAGAGGACAGGAAGAAGAGACTGAGACACAGAGAACAGAGACAGAGGAGAGAGACAGGAGGAAAAGAGAGTGGAGAGAGACAGGAGGAAGAGAGAGCAGAGAGAGACAGGAGGGAGAGAGAGCGGAGAGAGACAGGAGGGAGAGAGAGCAGAGAGAGACAGGAGGGAGGGAGAGAGAGAGAGAGAGAGAGAGAGAGAGGAGGGAGAGACAGACAGGAGTAAGAGAGAGTGGAGAGAGAGGAGGAAGCGAGAGACAGGAGAGAGAGACTCTGGCTGCTGGCAGGGTTGTCCATTGATGCATTGCCCGCAGCGGAAGGTGTTGTGGCTTACCTGCCCATGGTGGTGTTCGACGATGGTGTGCCTGGGTGGCCGAGCTAGCCAGGAGATAAGCAGCAGCAAGGAAGTGGCAGGTGGCGGCATCTCTGGCTGTCATGGCGGCAGTGGTGGAGGAGGTGCAGCGTGCATGGGCCTGCCTGTGGATTCCCCGTGAGCCTGGAAGTTAGGGGGCACAGAGCAAGTCCTCGCTTGGCAGCATCGGGTGAATGAAGGTCCCAGCCCAGGTTGTGACGGTGTAGCGGCGGTGGCGGCGGCAGCAGCAGCAGAAATGGTGCCAGGGATCATGGCAGAGATCCCACGTGTGTCCCATGCGCAGCTCCAGGCGGCTTCCGCAGAAGGCGGAAGCTGATCTGACAGCCAAGGTGAGGGAGGTGGGGCCGACGGGGGTCTGAGCCAGTTGCAGCCAAGCAATGCAGAGGAGGGAGGCGGAGCAGGTACTGCTGGTTTGATATGTAATAGGTTGAGCTGGCCTCTTTGACACCCCCCTCCCCGCCTGTCACCCGGAGCGCCACGCACCTCTGCGCCCTATGGACGGTACGCCACTGGTTCTATTATATTGTAATATTATATTATAACAAGGATTCACACTTGCGGTATGCATGAATCAAGCACTTTATTTTCTTGCATAGCACATAAGTTAATATGCATTACACATGTGGTTAACATAGAAAATGCAAACATGGTCATGTAGTCATTTTTTTCCACATGCTTGAGCTGCATTTAAATGTAGATCAGCACATTGATTAGCATGGGCTGCCACATCAAACGCAATTCTGCGTGAGGTGAAATTGTGTATGAGTGACCCCTCAAGTGTGACTTAGTGTTACTGTTGTAAACAAGAGAAATCAAAATAACAAAAACAATATTCAGCTTCATTTGAGCAAAAAAATACTTCCCTAATACATCACTTCAGTACAGTGAGTAAATATGCAAATCATTTCTTTATGTTCCTGAAAAGCTTGACATACATCTAAAATGGTGTCCATCAAACCTATAGCCTGTTGATTTAATAGAGCTATTAATTCCAACTTGCCAACAGCTGCTTTATAATGAGTTGGTCTTCATTAGTGTTAATAAAGCTCTATGAGTAGGACATCAAGGTAGAGGTGTTCATACCAGGTACAGTCATGGAGAACCAAACACATAAGTTCTCTGCAAAGGACCTAATGGAACCAAAACAATTCCCATGCAAAAAATGCTTTCCAAAATATAATGCAGTATTTGTTTTTTGCTTTTTTACTCACTTTACACATTCTTAATGATTCTGTTTTTTTCATGACAATACTGTGTATTCCGTAGCAAGATAATGTTACTTCTAATAATTCTACTTAGTAGATGTAAATAGGTTAGTATCACATAGGCCATCCTTGGAAAAAAAAAAGTGTTCTAGTTTGTGTGATACATGTTTTGCCAATCCCAAATTCAGTTTCACTTGGCACAGCCACTTAGTGTTACTGTTGATTTAAAAAAAAAGAAAAAAAAAGACAACATAGACTGTACAAAAAAAGGACCTACCTTTCCTGACCATGTGTGGGCAAAGTTGGGGATGAGCCCTACATCCTTGATATGGACAGGGGGTTTTCAGGAGAGGGGGTTGGATTTATTACCCTCTCCTGCAAAGTTCCCTCCAAGTCAAGGACCATAAAAGTTGGTATGGGTAACCTGGCTGAACCCACTCAGCCTAGCTCAGCCAGAACGGTCAAACAATCCAGCATGGGTGTGGAGATGTTTAAGAGGCTTGGGAAGCCAAATATAAGTTTAAAAAGAAAAACATGATGCGAAAAGCATCATTCTGAGATACAAAATATTACATTTTGCCTGGGTGAAGCAGGTGATAAGTTTGAAATTCATCTGTTCCTCATTTTAGCTTTTCCACATCAAAAAGCATTAATTGTATCAGGTAGAAACAAATGAGGATGGGAAAGTAGTTAATAAGGATAAAAGAGCTAATATTTACCCAGTGCCCAGCAGTGCGATGACAATTAAATCATGTGATTAAGAAATGACATGACTTTGCCACTCACAAACACATATTGCTGCAGAGGTTTTGTCATTGTATCAGGTGCTGAGTCTTATTTTTTTTTTTTGCCAGCTTTCATGATGTTTGCATTGTTAAATACAAAATCAAATCCTTTTTTTTCAGAGGTTTTTGTTACCTTCCAAATCATGCAATTACAAAAAACTCTGGAAGAGATGGATAGATGGACAATAAATATGGAAGTATGAGAGATACATTCCTACCAGTTTTCTACCTTAATGTTTGCAGTATGGATACAATAAAAAAAAAAAATCAGTTATACAGGAGGGAAGTCAAAAGGAACCAAAATTGATTTTGGCAATTGTGACTGTATCCAAAAAATTAAAAACATGTTTATTCTATGTTGTTATATGCAATTGAGGCAATCCATGACCAGTGGATCCTGTGAGGTGGAATAACGTATGTTTCTTCTCCTCCCTCAGATGGAGCCTGTGAACCATGCCCACCTCCTTCAGTCATGGTTACAAGCAGTTTGTGAAAGGGCTGGTTAGCCCAAAACAGCGTCTGTTACTGCTGACTATGCTGCAGTAAAAGAGCTTTCATATATCTTGGTGGTGCTGACCCATCTCTACTCTATACATTGCTGGCCCCAAGAGACACTGGAGGTCGTGGCACACCACTGCTTTGCATTGGTCTCCCTGCCTCACTTCTTCACCTCCTTTAGCACAGTAGCCACTATTTCAGAGTGGCCCATTGTCAGTATTTGCCTCCCTCCACTCCGTTCCTGACCTTTGCATAGTATATCACTTGGCATCTGAAGCACAATCACCATGGAGGCACCAAGTGTTGTATACACTTGGATACAGATATGTATTCTTTTTTATTACAGATCACCACTACTCTATTAGTTTTAATTATAGTTCACAATTATTTAACAAGCTACAGGCTTCTTATTGCCATGTCTGTCACTTTTATATATGGACAACAGAGTGCTATTATCATGCTATACAGTGGCGTAACAATAGACCCTGCAGCCCCTGCACCCGCGGGGGGGGGGGGGGGGGGTCCGGCCCCCCCCCTAGGGCCTGCTCGTGGCCGTTTTGTGGGAGCTGGAGGGGTGGCAGCATGAGGAGAAAGCCTTGGCTACACTCGGCGGGGAGAGGGGAAGTTCCCCCCTCTCCCTCACCTCGGGGATCTCCCCTCTGCGCTCCCCTCCAGCTAGTTACAGTGTGTGGGCAGCGGTGGGCAGATACATACCTTCTTCCGTGCGTTCCATCGCAGACTTCTCACTCTAGCGGCTGATGTCACTTCCGGAAGTGATGTTACTTCCGGAAGTGACGTCAGCCGCTAGAGCGAGAAGTCTGCGATGGAACGCACGGAAGAAGGTATGTATCTGCCAGCCGCTGCCCGCTGCCCACACACTGTAACTAGCTGGAGGGGAGCGCAGAGGGGAGAGCCCCGAGGTGAGGGAGAGGGGTAGAACTTCCCCTCTCCCCGCTGACTGTGGCCAAGGATTTCCCCTCATGCTGCCACCCCTCCAGCCCCTACAAAATGGCCACGAGCGGGCCCCAGGGGAGGGGGGGCCCGCTCTGAAATTCTGCAGGGGGGCCCGGTGGGGCCTAGTTACGCCCCTGATGCTATATAGAGTTATGTTTCATGTTCCTAGGCTGGTACAGACTATCTGTGATTAATTCCTGTGTAAGTGTTTATAGCAGAGCTATAATCTATGGTACTAACATTTACATATTTTCTATAATCAACACATGTATGACTCATAGGTTCTTAAAGAGCCTGACCACCGAGATTATGGAAAACATGATCCTTTTTGTGTGATACTAGGTTATAGCCAGTTAATAGTTTTATTTGTTATACTATCCTGAATATCATTGTATTATGAGTTTAAGAATGTAAGTTATGTACAATATACAGTCTATATAAAAAAAAAATATTTTTTTCAAGTAAACATATGTCATATGTGCCTCCCAGATACTCCAACCATTTTTTCCTGAGGAATTAGATTTGCCTGTGAAATGTGTTGCAATTTAGAGTTGTTGTTGTGTTTTTTTTTTGTTTGTTTTTTAATAAAAGGATTATTAGACTAGACTGACTTAGTGGAGGTAAGCCCACCACTGCCGCCTTTTAACCTGGTTTTAACGTATTTTATGCTGTATTGCAGCCTCTGTTACATTGCTCAGTTTCTATTTTACATATCCACTCTTGGTGGAGGAGTGTGATTCCCCCTTTTCCTATACTACAGAGAGTGACTTCTTAACCTGAGTGGAATCAGGTTAAATCTCCCCACCTGAACATACAGTGGTTACCTTGGAGGTAAGTAAACCACCTTTGTGAGTATTTTTCTTCATCAATGTATGATCCTAAAGCCTTTATCTACATGCTACACCATATTGGGCTCTCAGTGTCCCTTGTAACACGCCCCCCCTACTTTTTATGACCAGTGGGTGGTAATCTAGAAAGGTCAACAGAGATTTCCATCACTAGGCAAAGAATATGACCTCTTCTCTAGCTATATAGAAGCATATTGTCCAAAACTATCTGCTTGTCCCGAGGTGTAGTTAAAATAAACTGAGCACTAGGAAAACATTTAGTTGTAATTAAGCGTGCTGTTGGGGGGGGGGTGTCCTTATTTGCTTAGGGTTTACTGCTCCTTTGACCTCCCCTGATCTATATGTAAGCTTCCTAACCGCAATGCATTCCAGGAGGCATAGGCCATGGATGCAAGAACACAACTATTCTGGTATCCGTGGACTACATCTCTCGGTGCACAGTTTACTTTGCTTGTGTTCATGTACTGATTTCCTTCTTTTAATGTTAAAGTTAACACAAGTACAATATTTACATACATTCTCCAGTAAAATTCAGCAGCCTTCTCTGGTTCAAGTAATGTAAGTATTTAGTTTACTAGTCAGAATAAGCTAACATTGTAATGTTATGCTGCCTTAATTCAAAGCCTTTCATTATCTCATCTTGAATATCAGCCTTAATAAACATTTTGGAGTGGTAATTAATTTAAATTGGTAATAGTCAACTTCATTGTTTAGTGCCACTGGAGATTTTGAATTGCACTTCTGTAGCCATTCTCTTTTACATATGTAGATGACTTTAGCTATAAACTCTAATGCTTACCCTTTTTTTTTTTTTTTTTCCTTCTTTTTTTTTTTTTTTTTTTTTCCAAACTCAGCGTACCTGTGGTACAGTACCCATGAGAACATTTAGCTTCATTGAAGCACTCCCATCGTTGGGTGTAATTTGCATCATTGTTCGGTTTCCTCTTTTTTTTTTTTTTTTTTTTTTATTTCTGATAAGTTTTATATTCAGGTTTTTCGTAAAAAAGATAGGGGAACCAACCCCAATACATACAAAACAATGAAGTGGTATAATTATTCTACATACAGCTCATGAGTTGTGCTTTCCGCCCTCCACCTACATTTTCTCCCCCTAGGCCCATACGCCGTTCCATTCCCCACCTGGGCTCGCCCCCAACTCGACCGAATCAATGCATGGACCCCCTCTGGAATCAAATCTCTCTCCCCCTTCAGCTCCTATATCTCAATGAAGAAAATCATTACCCCCAATTGGAGGTGGGAAAGAAACCCATGTGGGAAAGACAACCGCGCACAAACCCTTACATTGTTCTGGAATTATGCAGTTGGTCGCACAGGTACCCTTGAGACTCATTCTCATACCACTTAACATCTTCATCCATCTTAACCCACCCTACTAACACCCATCCGTCCAATCAATCAGCCCATCCTATCCAAACATTCCCCCTCCTCTCCCGCCCCTTCATCCATCTTTATTCACCCTACAAACTCCCATCTATCCAATCAATCCACTCATCTCATCCGGACACTCCCCTACCTCCCCCACCCCATTGGAAACAGGGACTCCTGGAACCCCTCAAATATAGTGCTATACCACATCAGACCACACCACCGTAATGCACCCGCTACCCCCACTGTCACCCGCCCCCTCCTTCGCGTAAAAACTGGGAGAGAGAATGGGAGAGAGAATCTGAGGCTCAGATTTTTTTGTTTTTTTTTTGTTTTTTTCCCCTCTCCTCCCTCCTCCTCTCCTTCCTTCCTCTTCCCCTCTTCCCGCTCTATTCCCTATTGTTTCTCCATATATACAATATTTTTTCCCACGTCTCTCTAAATACCTTCACTCTAACTCCCTCTCCTAACACCACTTCTTCCTGTATTCTCAGTGTATTATTCATATAATTACACCATTCCGCCAAAGTGGGAGTCTGACTGCCTTTCCAATATTTGGTGATCAGAGCCTTTGCAACCAGTGTTCCCATTTCTTTTAAAAATCTAGTGTCTCTATCATCCTCCGTGTCCGACGTACCACAAATCACCCTTTCAGCTGTCAGTATTCTTTCTTCATTTATTACAGTACTGCCTCTCACAAAAAGTTCTATCTTCTCCCAAAATTATTGAATCCTAGGACAACTCCACCATATATGAATTTCATCTCCTAATTCCTTATTACATCTTCCACACTTATTGCTATTTTGTTTCGATATTTTGTTTAGTCTTTTTGGCGTCATATACCATCTTGTTAACAGTTTGTATTGTATTAATAATAGGCTTGTGTCATGAATTTTACTCACTTTTTGCCATATTTTACTCCATTCTTGTGAGAGATCTCTCTCCAAGTCTCTCTCCCAGCTATGACAAAACGGTGGCCGACCGGGGTCCCACAAACCAGCAATAAAGTCGTAATAAATGGAAATAAGGCTTTTTGGGCACCGTCTAGTGTAGATGTTTTTTTCCAGTATATTTAATGTTTCTTTAATTTTTTTACCTGCCGATTCTAGTCTAGTAATATAGCTATTTACTTGATTTAGCCACCAGTATCCTTTTCCCGCCCGCTCACAATCCAGACCGGCAATTTTTAATTCTTTATTACCCCGAATATCTATAATTCTAGTATCATAATCAATCTTGTTTCTATTAAACCAGTTTAGATTGCAAGCTGGCGGGAATTCCTTATTGTCTCTTAGTGATATTAAAGGTGATATCCCCGTTGATCTATCGCACATTTCAATAATCTGCCAGAGTGTCTTTAATGTTGGCTTGATTAATATACTTGTTGTTGTTTTGTTTTGTTCTTTAATATTTTCTGGGATCCATGAGAATATCTTTGCAAGATCTATTTCACACTGCTCCAGCGTGGTCCATAATAGACCAGAACCCGCATTGCCATCTTCTATTCTCCATGCAGTTACCCTTGTCAGATGTATGCTTTTATAATACCACAGTAAGTTTGGGGCTGCCAGGCCACCATCCTCTTTTTTCTTACTAATGATGCTATATTTTATCTTTCTCTTACTATTAGCCCAAATAAAATCCTTAAAAATGTTATGCCAAGATTTAAACCATAGACCCGGTAAGTTTATTGGAATGCACTGCATTATAAACAGAATCTTGGGTAGTATTATCATTTTAACAATTGCAATACGCCCCAATACATTAAAAAAGGGCCTGTTCCATTCTTTTAACTTGTTCTTTATACCGCTCATCAAAGGTTTATAATTTGCAGCATGGAGGTTCTCTAGCCTATTGCATAATGTTATTCCCAGGTATTTAACCTCATTTTTCCATGTAAAAGTGGTTTCTTTCTCCATCTCCTTTTTGGTTTTTAGTGTGCAGCCTAAGTCCAGAATATTAGTTTTTTTCTCATTAATCTTAAAGTTTGAACAGAGTCTAAAGTCTTCCAACACTTTTCCACACCTACGCAAGGATTTATTTGGGTCGCTAAGAATCAATAATACATCATCTGCATATGCAAGCGTCTTAATATGTAGTTGGCCCGACTGAATACCCCGAATTTCATCATCTACTTGGACTGTTGATAGTAGCGCTTCCATGCATAGGTTAAAAAGAATTGGTGACAGTGGGCAACCTTGTCTTACCCCATTCGTAATCCTAAATTTTTCATGCAGTGTACCATTTATTACCACCTGGGCTGTTTGATTAGCATAAAGTTTTCTAATTCTTTCGATAAGTACATCTCCTAGTCCGAATTTTTGTAGGACATCAAACAAGAAAGACCTAGAGATCCTGTCAAATGCTTTTTCTGCATCCAATGTCACCAATATGGCCTCTATCTTATCCTTCTTACATTTCTCAATAATATTAATCGCGGTATATATATTGTCCTTAAGTTGTTTATTCTTCCTGAATCCACACTGTGAGTTACTTTTATTATTATTATTATTTTTTATTTATATAGCGCCAACATATTCCGCAGCGCTTTACAAAGCACAATAAGACGACAAGGGGAACATAGATACAACTAACAAATATACAGCAGAGTTCCAAGCAGCACAAATATTGTTACAAAAACAGTAAACATTAGGAGGATGACCCTGCCCTTGCGAGCTTACAATCTAATGGGTAGTGGGGGACACACTAGGTAAGGGGGTGGAGGATGGATGAGGCAGTGATTCTTTGCCTCTGATTACATTGTGACAAATAAGTAAATAAAGGGCTATAGAATGTTATAAGCTTGTCTGAAAAGGTGTGTTTTAAGAGTGCGTTTGAAGATGTCCAGGTTTGGAGCATGACGTACAGGCTGTGGAAGAGAGTTCCAGAT
This sequence comes from Hyperolius riggenbachi, assembly GCF_040937935.1. NCBI lineage: Eukaryota > Metazoa > Chordata > Amphibia > Anura > Hyperoliidae > Hyperolius > Hyperolius riggenbachi. Next base: position 94,862,829 of record NC_090655.1, on the reverse strand, counting down.
AAGGGCTGATGCTCGTGTAAAGTCCTGGATGCGAGCATGAGAGGAGGTGATCAGCTTAGAGGCCAGGAGAATTTCTTGGGAGGAGCGAAGGTTGCGGGAGGGACAATATCTTGAGATTAGTGAGGAGATGTATAGAGGAGACAACTCGTGCAGGGCTTTGTATGTTAGAGTCAGGAGTTTGAACTGGATCCTCTGGGTAATGGGTAACCAGTGGAGAGAATGGCACAGTGGGGCTGCATCAGAAGAGCGTGTGGAAAGGTGAATGAGGCGGGCCGCTGCATTTAGAAGGGATTGGAGAGGAGCTAGCCTGTTTTTTGGTAGGCCACAGAGCAGGGTGTTGCAGTAGTCTAGGCGGGAGATGATTAAGGCATGAACAAGCATTTTGGTGGCCTCTTGTGTGAGGAAGGGACGGATACGGAATATATTTTTGAGCTGGAAATAGCAGGTGGTGGTTAATGAGGCAATGTGAGGTTTAAAGGAGAGCTCTGAGTCAAGTATAACCCCCAAGCAGCGGGCCTTAGTGGTTGAGGTTATTGGGGTGTTGTCTACCGTTATGGTTGCAATTGGTGGGGGTGTAGATTTTCTCCAATCTACTTGCTACTATCATTGCGTATATTTTTATATCCGTATTTATTAACGAAATTGGTCTAAAATCTGTACATCTAGATGCATCTGAAATTTCTTTAGGGATTAGGGTTATTAACGCGCTATTATTTGTACTCGAGAAGGTGTGTTCTTCTGCCGAATTTAACATCCAACAGAAGAGATCTGCTATTTCCTCTATGAATGCTTTATAAAATTCCATACTGAATCCGTCAGGGCCCGGGCTCTTACCGAGTTTACATTTATTAAGTGCTTCTTGAACCTCCTCCTTATTTATAGGTTTATCTAGTTCTATTTTTTCTTCTTGTGTCAGCTCCCTAGTCTTTAAATTTTGTATAAAGGCTGACGAATCTTCTGTTGGTTCCTCAAGGTTATAAAGTTTAGTATAGAAATTAGTGAATACTTTACCTATCTCCTCATTTGAGCTTTTCTCTACTCCTCCCTCATCTATAATTCTACCTATCGCCTTGCTTTTCCTCTTCCCCTTAAGGATATCGGATAAGAATTTGCCCATTTTATTTCTCCCTTGTTTATTCTTATTTCTCTTCTCCGTAAAATCTAGTTCACATTGTTCATTAAGGAGCTCGTTTAGTTCCGCTCTTATACTAATTAATTTAGCTAGTGTTGTGTTACTCAGTTGTTCCTTATGCTTTTGTTCTGCACTATGCAAATCATCTAATAATCTGTTAATTTTGCCTTCTTTAATTTTCTTTGTCCTAACCGATAACTCCATCAGAACACCCCGAATCACACATTTAAATGCGTCCCACACCACATGAGGTTTGGTATCATCTGTCATATTAAAGAGAATAAACTCCTTTATTTTCTCTGCTATTTCTGACTTCACTGTTTCATCTTCTAACAATTCATTATTTAATCTCCATCCTCTTTTACTAACGCCTCCTTCCGATATTCTTAAAGACAGGCTGACTGGAGCGTGGTCTGAGTATGTAAAGTTTCCGATTATCACCTCTTCCACTAAGTCTATTTGAAACCTAGGTAAAAAGAGATAATCTATTCTCGAGTACGATTTATATACCTTGGAGAAGAAGGTAAAATCTCTTTCTCCAATGTGTTTTATTCTCCAGATATCCACAAGGGATGAATTATTTATCAGGGTATTCAGTCGGGTACAGGGTTGTCTTGTTAGTTGGCTTGTCCCTTGGGATGAGTCCCAGAATGGGTCTAAGGTTAAATTCAAATCGCCACCAATAATTAATTTACCCCTAGCTACTCCCATTACTTTCTCTATAAATTGTAGAGCAAAGTCTTCCTGTTTAACATTTGGAGAATACACATTAGCAATTGTTATCCATAGACCATTCAATTTTCCAATTATTATTATTTCTCGTGCCAGATCATCCTTAAGGACTTCCTCTATCTTCAAGGGAGTCTTTGCATTTACTAGGATTGCCACCCCACAAGTCTTTTTACATTTATTATTGTTACAAATCCACTCATATCTTTTATCTAAAATTTTTGGTAATTTCCCCATCTGAAAGTGTGTTTCCTGAACTAGAGCAATATCTATTTTGTTTCTTAGCAGATCTGTAATAATTCTATTTCTTTTTATTCCAGTATTTGCTCCATTAACATTAATTGTCAAGATTTTTAATGATTCCATTTTATTAATTTCATAAAAGCTAAAAAAGGTAAGGAAGAAAGAGAAAAAAATGAGATGATGGAGAAGATCAGAGCCTCCTGCCCACCTCTATTGTGTGACCGAGCCTGGCAACTCCAACCGACCATCAACATTAATCTATATTTAAGAAGTGTCCCCCTCTCCCTGTTTCCCTCATACACCCCCACACCAACAATCACACCACACCATACTTTTGAACCAAGTTCCAATGGATGAGAACTAATACTCATCCGTTCTGGGAACTTTTCTGGTGATATCTCCATGGCCCTAGCTCCGCCATGAAGCTAACTATCCAGAAACTTCAGGGGAGGAGGGTACTCTTTCCAAACCAGGACTCAGGCCTCTTCCCATCCATCTAATTCAATCATTTCTAGTTCTAGTTTATTCAAGAACTTTTCCAAGGGCTCTCCATCTCTTAAGGTTGCTGTCTTATTATTTATAGTTGCTGTCAGTGCCAGGGGAAAGCCCCATTTGTATATTCCTCCTTTTTTCTTGATCTTTTCTAGTAATGGCCTGAAAAGTCTTCTTCTCCAGATAGTGCGGGCTGACAAGTCCAGGAAAAACTCTAACTTCCAATCTCCAAAGCCTAACGAGCTTCTTGTTTTGTAAAGGATCTCTTCCTTGATTTTAAATGAATGTAGCTTACACAATACATCTTTATATTTTGTTCCATTCATAATTTTTTCTTTGCCCACTCTATGTATCCGCTCTATCATATTTTCTGTTGGCTCCTGGTTTTTCAGAATTTCAGTAAAGATCTTCTGTACCACTCCCTCCAGGTCCTTCTGCTCCACACTGCAAGGAATGCCTCGGATTTTAATGTTCTCTCTCCTACTTCTATTTTCCAAATCATCTGTTCTGCTCCTCAATTCCCTCAAGGTCTCTTTAAGGGCCCTTTTCCACTAGCAGTCGCTAGCGTTCGCGCTGAACGCTAGCGATTGCTGAATCGCAATTTCGCCGTTTTCCCGACGTTTGCGGCCGCGATTTTGCCATGCTATGCACTGCATAGCAAAATCGCGGCAAAAGTCGCTCCGCGCCGCGATCGCGATCAAGTAAAAAACGAATCGCGGTAGTGGAAATGACCTACCGCGATTCCTATGTTAAAAAGCAAACCGTAGCGATTGTAAAATCGCTAGCGGTTTGCGTTTTTGCGATTCAGCTAGCGCAAACGCGCTAGTGGAAAAGGGCCCTATGAGTTCTTAGCTGTTTTAGCTGGTCATCAGATGCCACCTTTACTTCTTTAGTTTGCGTTTCAAGATCTTCCAACTTTTTGTTTAATATGATCATTGATTCTTACCCTTTAATATACAAAATGCTGAATTAGCACCACTTATTTTGTTCATGTGTTGCAGTTACCAATAACATAAAACTGTGAGTTGACAGAAATCTATAAAGGAATTATAATAAACAAGTAATATTACAAACAAAACCTACAGGCTAGTCATGACTAGACATAATAATATGCTATTCAAGATATTTAATCAATAAACCTAGTGCTGAGTTTTAGCAACATTACGATCAAAACTGGGTCATCTGTGTCTAAAATATCTGTGTCATAATTTAATTTCCGAGCTTTCTAATGGGCTAGTTATTTACATGTAGCATGGCATTTTATTGATTATGCTGACTGAATGAGATTAGTTAGAAAAATTTGTTTATTTTATTTCTCCTTCATGCCAGCAGTTTAGGCGATGTAAATTAAATATGTTGTACTGGAGGTGAAAATACTTAGCCATGCTTTTAAGCTTCTGCTAATTCAATGAAAATGTAGTTGTGTGCATCACACATCTGTATTTTCTGAAAAATATAGTTTAAATACCTTACTGGCTAAATCCTCTAACTTCCTTCCATTTTACAATATTATACCCGTCCCATTCCACATTCAGTCTACCAAGAAAAATGTAAGGATAATTGAATGAGAGGATGTAGGTGCCACATGGGGGTTGAGTCACAAAGTTTGTTTATTTTTCACCTTAACTGTAAGGAGAGCTAATGCATTAGATAAACATATAAGAGATAATGCATGAGATAAACAGTTAAGGGCCCATATGCAATTCACTTTTTCTCCTGAGTTTTCTCCTAGGAAAATGTTTTTATCTTCTCTTTATAATATGAAAAAAATTACCAAACAGTTGATGAAAAAGTGCTATCAAAATTATGTTGAGTACTTTCTAAATTGCTGGTGGTTTAAAATTTTAATAACAAGGTGTGAAAACATCACCAAGGAGAAAACTCAGGAGAGAAAGTTAATTGCATATGTGCCCAAGAGAGATAAATCATAAGTTAAGATAAATAAGCAGAGATGAACCAAGAGTTTAGTCATTTAAAGGGAACCAGAGATGAACGTTTCACACAAAATAAACATATCAGTCGATAGCTTGTAAAGAATAAATGCTCTACCTGATAATTTCGCCGCTCTGGTGTGCCTTTTTTAGTGTTTTGTATCCATTATTGCTCCAGGAAAAATCAAATATGGCCGCCGGCTCAAACCCCTTCTGCTTCCGGGTTATGAGTTGTTCTGGATGTGCTGTCTAGGCTATATGAGACTAGGCTGCTGCAGTCTTTTCATCTGTGTGCTTTCATTTTGGTATGATGTGCAGCTGCCTGTAGGAAGTGTCTCTCATAGGAATGAAACTGCAGTCATCATCAGTATCTATGCAGACAGTGCACACAGATCATATTGCATATTGCTCTGAAAACTTGTCTGTTTCAGAGCTTCTCTCTCCACAGCAGCCCCTCCCATGTCATCACAGCTCTCAGTATGCAAAGTAGGAAATCTAAGCCAGGAGGTGGCAGGCTTGGGCTTGAAAAGACTCCACAGAAGAGTGACTCAGCTCTAATGATTCCAGGTCAAACCTAGACTGAGCCAGTCGGGGATTCTTAACACAGCTGCTAATAGACTAATTAAGCAGATACGAATGAAACTAAAAGCAGGGTAGGTGTTTACTGTCATGTTCCCACTGATAAATGTAATAAAATACATGAGGGTGCTTCGTCTCTGGTTCTCTTTAAGGAGACATCAATTGTGAGTTAATAAGTAAGCTGAGAAAATGCAGCAGAAAAGCTTTGTGAATCATCTCCTAGTTTAATAAGTGAGAATTCAGATAGCCACCCTACATAGGGTAAAGTGAGATTCAAATCTATGCATGATACATTTTAAAAAATACTTTATTTAGCACCCCCACAATAAATGTACTGTACCTGTAAGACCTTTTCCTTTGTCCGAAGCCTGGCACCATAGTAAAAAACGTTCTTTTCTTTACATTCCTTGTTAGAGAGCATGCATCCTGAGTTCCAAATGGCAAATGCACCAAAATCACATTAAAATCACATTTGTAACAAAACCACAATCCCACCCAAAATCACAAACATACATAATCACACCTAAAATAGTGATCACAGAAGAAATGCTGAAAAATCACAATCCTTAAAACATCTACTTATTCTTTATCGGTTTTGGAAATAACCCAGCTTTCAGAACAACCAGTTGATTTTATTTACTACATTTATTATTGATGTACATAGCTTTTTAAAAATATTTTATTTATTGAGTATCTTCCCTCTTAAATATTCACAAATAGTTTTTCATGAAATTAAAATAAACTACAAGTTTAAAAATAAATTGTATTTATGCCCATTTTTTTAAATCCATGTCATTATGTTGTCTGAAGATGCACATTATTTCAGTTGAATCTCTACCCCTTTAAAGGATACCCGAACTGAAATGTGACATAATGAGATAGACATGTGTATTTACAGTGCCTAGCACACACATAGCTCTGCTGTGTTCCTTTTTTTATTTCTCTGCCTGAAAGAGTTAAATATCAGGTATGTAAGTGGCTGACTCAGTCCTGACTCAGACAGGAAGTGATTACAGTGTGACCCTCACTGATGAGAAATTCCAACTATAAAACACTTTCCTAGCAGAAAATGGCTTCTGAGAGCAAGAAAGAGGTAAAAAAGGGGAATGTCTTATCAGTGAGGGTCACACTGTAGTCACTTCCTGTCTGAGTCAGGACTGAGTCAGCCACTTACATACCTGATATTTAACTCTTTCAGGCAGAGAAAGAAAAAAAGGAACACAGCATAGTTATCTGTGTGCTAGGCACTGTACATACACATGTCTATCTCATTATGTCACATTTCAGTTGGGGTATCCTTTAATCTACATCATAGAACAACTTTTAGTAGTGCAATACTGCTCTTAATTTTCAAAAATGTATCCTTTTTTCAAACTCTCTTCAGTACCTGGTGATGTCAGCTGATATCATCACTTACAATAAAGTGACAATTTACGGTAAAATGTGTCACCCATTGAGCTTCTGGAATTCCCAGAGAAAATAAATGTTTAAAAAATAAATCCACAGTAAAGTTTTATGAAAAACAATGGAAAACTTAGAAAATAATTCCTAACAAGCCATTATCCAGTTGTGCAGGCTGTTGAATACTGTGCCCCTCCTACAAAATCCATGTCAGATATATCATCTAGTAATATAATCTATGTCAATAAGGATATAAAGTGATGTGATCCAGGTCTATTATAATATTTGCTTTCCTAATTTAAAATATTTTGCCTGCTGATCAGTTTTTGCTGAACTTTACCACTAAACTACAGGAATGCTAGCATCCATATATTTCAACTTATCACAGAGGCCCCCAAGTGAAATAATTTACCATATGGCCATATTTGTTATTGTCACTCCAGATTTCTCGTGATCATTTAAAATGTCTGGCTGCTGTGGTTTCATTATTTTGTGTGAAATGAAAAGGATTTGAGGTTGGTGTTCTTCAGAAAAAAAAAAAAGAAAGAAAGAAAGAAAGACACAATACTTCCCTCTAAAAAAATACAAATAAAAAAAAATGTAATGTACCGTATTTTTCGGACCATAAGACGCTCCGGACCATAAGACGCACCTAGGTTTTGTGGACAAAAATCAGGGAAATTTTTTTTATATATATATATAGTTTTTTTATATATATATAGTATATATATATACTGGTGTGTCCATGGCACAGGGGCATCTTATGGACCTTTTTACCCCAATCCCCCCAAATTATTATGGTTCCCTTTTACCTTTTGGGTCCCCCTTGTGCCTTTTGGTTCACTCCTTGTCCTCCTCAGTCCTTCCAATGTCTGTCCTATGCCTCCCATGTCCTTCCTGCGTTCATTCTGTGCCCCCTTTTTCTGTTCTGTGTCCCCCTCTCTGTCCTGTGGCCTTATGCTGCACCTCCCATGGTCCCCTTTAGATTCCTGCCGGCCAGTCAGGTCCTCACTCACCGCACCAATGCACCAGCGTATCACTCGCTTTAAAGGTAGTCTCCACGTGGCCTCCAATTCCATATTCCTTCTTTAGATGCCAGCCAATCATTTGAGGGCATTGTCAATCATGGCCGCTGCAGCGGCCCGACATGCTGACCCCTGCTGTCCCACTTCCTCCTGGCCTGATGCTTCCGTGTACAGCGGTGTCCATGCGTGCGTTCCACGAAGTCTCATCTGTCAGAGTGCTGCCTGGCTCGTCTTGAAATGCTGATTTTGAGTAACTGGCAGTCTTGGTCAGACACGCTGACCCATATGCTGTCCCCCGCACCAGCGAGTTCGATCGCTGTTTCTCCCGGCTTCTGCCTCCATATGTTCCTATCAGGCACCGCCAGCCAATCAGGAGGGGGCCGATGGTCTTGAGGGCGGGAGCAGGCTCTGCCGTTCTGGCCAATCACTGCACTCGCTGATCTCAGCAAGTGCAGTGATTGGCCAGAACGGCAGAGCCTGCTCCCGCCCTCAAGACCATCGGCCCCCTCCTGATTGGCTGGCGGCGCCTGATAGGAACATATGGAGGCAGAAGCCGGGAGCAACAGCGATCGAACTCGCTGGTGCGGGGGACAGCATATGGGTCAGCGTGTCTGACCAAGACTGCCAGTTACTCAAAATGGGCATTTCAAGACAAGCCAGGCAGCACTCTGACAGATGAGACTTCGTGGAACGCACGCATGGACACCGCTGTACACGGAAGCATCAGGCCAGGAGGAAGTGGGACAGCAGGGGTCAGCATGTCGGGCCGCTGCAGCGGCCATGATTGACAGTGCCCTCAAATGATTGGCTGGCATCTAAAGAAAGAATATGGAATTGGAGGCCACGTGGAGACTACCTTTAAAGCGAGTGACACACGGTGACGACCGATGTTTATGTGTGGGCCCGCTGGTTCAAATTGTTACATTCGGACCATAAGACGCACACACTTTTTTCCCCCACTTTTGAGGGAGAAAAAGTGCGTCTTATGGTCCGGAAAATACGGTACTTATTATTGATGTGATTGGTGTTGGATGATATTGGTAGACATTAACATTTTATTAAACATCCTACCTAATAATAGGCAAGTGTCCCTTCATCCTGTCCCTGTGTCAGTGCTTTTGTGCTATTGTGCATGTCCTGCAATAACAGCCGTTTGGACAGGATGCAGGACGACAGGCCTAGAGCCCATTTTTAAATGGGATTAGGTCACTAGTGTATATACAGTGGTTTGCAAAAGTATTCGGCCCCCTTGAAGTTTTCCACATTTTGTCATATTACTGCCACAAACATGAACCAATTTTATTGGAATTCCACGTGAAAGACCAATACAAAGTTGTGTACATGTGAAAAGTGGAACAAAAATCATACATGATTCCAAACATTTAAAAACAAATAGGTGCAAAGTGGAGTGTGCGTAATTATTCAGCCCCCTGAGTCAATACTTTGTAGAACCACCTTTTGCTGCAATTACAGCTGCCAGTCTTTTAGGGTATGTCTCTACTAGTGTTGGGCGAACACCTGGATGTTCGGGTTCGGGCCGAACAGGCCGAACATGGGCCAGATGTTCGGCATGTTCGGCCCGAACCCTGAACTCAATGCAAGTCAATGGGGACCCGAACATGCCGCAATACGGCCCCCCTATGGGGTCGCAGGCATAAGGGGGGAGCATGCCCCGATCGCGGGGGGGGTCGGAAATTCCCCCCACCCCCTCCGCTAGCGCTCTGCCCGCTTCCCCATAAAAAATTTTGCGTAAAGTTAAATAGTACCTGGTGGTAGCTGCTGCAGTGGTTGGCTGTGACTGGCAGTGGTGTGAGTGAGGAGGAGGAGTCCGAGTAGGACGCGTTGAGGCCGGGCAGCAGGCGGTTCAGCGGTAGTACCCTTGTGGTACTTCTGCCCTTTCTCTGACCTCACGTCCTCTACGTGATGACGCATACGAGGGTACGCGTGGGGGTGGGGGGAATTTCCAACCCCCCCCCGTGATCGGGGCATGCCCCCCCCCTTATGCCTGCGACCTCATAGGGGGGCCGTATTCGGCCGAACAGGGCCCTGTTCGGCCGAACAGGGGCCCTATTCGGCTGGGCATTGAGCAGTTCGGGCGAACCCGAACAGTTTGGCCGAACACCATCAGATGTTCGGCCGAACTCGAACATCACCCGAACAGGGGGATGTTCTGCAGAACCCGAACAGTGGCGAACACTGTTCGCCCAACACTAGTCTCTACCAGCATTGCACATCTAGAGACTGAAATCCTTGCCCATTCTTCTTTGCAAAACAGCTCCAGCTAAGTCAGATTAGATGGACAGCGTTTGTGAACAACAGTTTTCAGATCTTACCACAGATTCTCGATTGGATTTAGATCTGGACTTTGGGCCATTCTAACACATGGATATGCTTTGTTTTAAACCATTCCATTGTTGCCCTGGCTTTATGTTTAGGGTCGTTGTCCTGCTGGAAGGTGAACCTCCGCCCCAGTCTCAAGTCTTTTGCAGACTCCAAGAGGTTTTCTTCCAAGATTCTCCTGTATTTGGCTCCATCCACCTTCCCATCAACTCTGACCAGCTTCCCTGTCCCTGCTGAAGAGAAGCACCCCCAGAGCATGATGCTGCCACCACCATATTTGACAGTGGGTATCGTGTGTTCAGAATGATGGGCAGTGTTAGTTTTCTGCCACACATAGCGTTTTGCATTTTGGCCAAACAGTTCCATTTTGGTCTCATCTGACCAGAGCACCTTCTTCCACATGTTTGCTGTGTCCCCACATGGCTTGTGGCAAACTGCAAATGGGACTTCTTATGCTTTTCTGTTAACAATGGCTTTCTTCTTGCCACTCTTCCATAAAGGCTAACTTTGTTCAGTGCATGACTAATAGTTGTCCTATGGACAGATTCCCCCACCTGAGCTGTAGATCTCTACAGCTTGTCCAGAGTCACCATGGGCCTCTTGACTGCATTTCTGATCAGCGCTCTCCTTTTTCGGCCTGTGAGTTTAGGTGGACGGCCTTGTCCTGGTACGTTTACAGTTGTGCCATACTCCTTCCATTTCTGAATGATCACTTGAAAAGTGCTCCGTGGGATGTTCAAGGCTTTGGAAATCATTTTGTAGCCTAAGCATGCTTTAAATTTCTCAATAACTTTATCCCTGACCTGTCTGGTGTGTTCTTTAGACTGCATGGTGTTGTTGCTCCCAATATTCTCTTAGACAACCTCTGAGGCCATCACAGAGCAGCTGTATTTGTTCTGACATTAGATTACACACAGGTGCACTCTATTTAGTCATTAGCACTCATCAGGCAATGTTTATGGGCAACAGACTGCATTAAGACCAAAGGGGGCTGGATAATTACGCACACCCCACTTTGCAGTTATTTACTTGTAAAAAATGTTTGGAATCATGTACGATTGTTGTTCCACTTCTCACGTGTACACCTCTTTTTATTGGTCTTTCACGTGGAATTCCAATAAAATTGATTCAAGTTTGTGGCAGTAATATGACAAAATGTGGAAAACTTCAAGGGGGCCGAATACTTTTGCAAACCACTGTATATTTGTCTTTTAAGTTAAATATTTTAATAACAATAAATTTCTCTTCTTAGAACAGAAGGTATCTGCAGTTAGTCATCTTCATGACAACAAGAAATATCTCCCATGACATGTCCCTAATGATTTTTTTAAAATCATTCCTTTAGTGCCCTTTCACCCCAAAGCGGGAATCGTGCGATTCCCGCTAATCACTAAAGCGCTAGGGTTTTTTTTAAAAACGCTAGTGCTATATTAGTCTATGGCAGTGTTCACACTTGAGCAATTAGAAATAATCGCGGGTGTTCCGTGACTATCGCTAATCGCAAATGTGTTGCATGCAGCATTTTTTCTGGCAATTTAGAAGCAATCGCCATTAGCATATATAGAAATGCTAATCGCGATCGCTCCAAAAACGCAAATGTGTACAGTGATTTTTCCGTGTTAAATCACGGAAGAATCACCCACAGAAAACGCTACCGCAAATCGCCAGTGGTTAGTGATTTTAGGTGTGAATGGGCCCTTATATCTCTTAAAGCCAGACACATATCCAGAACCACTAGTGTGGAGTGTGCCTATGGCATATTCATTTTGCAGAGCCATACTTATCCAACATGCATCCAGCCATTTCAGACAGGTTACAGCATGGATGTATTTTTTTATTTCTAACTTTTGGAGAATTGGTGAGGGGTCTAAACATACCCCTTTCACCTAATTCCAGAGTAGATTTTGTCTATTTGGTTTGGTGTAGGATAGATTGTCAATTTCTTAATATATACACCCAAGCAATTTTCTCAGTGTGTTCAATCATTTTTTTCATATTTGATGAAAATTGAATAAGTGTGGTGCATTGGTCAGATTTTTAAAATGGTACACTCAATCAGAAAAATGGATCATTATCCTTGAACTGAAAAGAAATGTAAAAAAATGTATGGTGTAAATCTCCCATGATATAGTACATTTATATTACTCCATTCAACTTCACAAGCATACATGGGACAATCTCAAATGTCTGAAACTTGATACATTAAGCAGATTTGCAAAGATAAGCAGTCTAAAGGTTGACAGAAGGTTTGCTGCCCAATACCTTCAGCACTGCATTTTCTATAACTGCATACATTTTATAATAAATATTTATGTAGTGTGACAAATTTTTTTTTTAACAAAAGTGTAAGAATAATGACTTGTTTTACAACTTCCAAGCTCTTTAATGATTTTTAATGTTGTTAACCTGCTTTATGCCAGGATTGTACTGGGGAACCCTAATGCTATGTCAATAATAAATAGAGAACTTACAAGTAAAATGCTTTTACTATTTGTGCAGTAGCATATAGATCCTTTTCAATTAGCTAAAAATAAGGATAGATCAATCTTTGAAAATACTGTTTCCCTGGACATGTAGATAATTTAAGTAGCATTATTTTTTATGTTTTAAAGTAGAACCCATGTTAGAAAATATGGCCAAGGAAGCATAAGCTTGCTATTTCTGTGGCTGTGCAGTAGTTGTCAAGGGAACTGACCTATAGGTACTTAGAGAGGTGTTTAAAATTCCATAATGCCTTTTCTAAGGCATGCAATGCAGTTACAGCAAAAGAGGCTTTTTGTTTCCTGACAATTTTACTTCCAACCAAGGTAATGGACCATTAAGGAAAGCAAATACTGATAGAATGATTTCTAAAGTTGTGCAGATCATTGAAACATGCACTCAATCTAGAGCATTAAACATGCAGTAATTACTTAAAATGTCTAACAAATAGAGGTCCATAGACTGACAGGTGAATGTGGGTTCTCTGTTTGCATACACACAGTCTCAAGGAAGGACACTCTCTATGTTTAAACCAAACAAACCAAATCATTTTATCCCTCTGAGTATATGTGTAAATTGTGTTTATCTAAAACAGAGAAGTCTAACTAACATTTATGTCATAAAGTAAGAAACAGTCAAGCGCTCAACAGGGTAGATACATATCTGAAAAAACAACATGATAATAAAGCAGATATAGTTCATTCCTAGACATTATTTACTACATAATGTCTAGGAATGAAGTCTATCTGGTTTATTATTATGTTGTTTTTTCAGATATTTATATCTACCCAGTGGCGTTGCTAGCCCTATTTTAGGGGGGCCCATGGCCCGAACAGAGCCTTTGGTGGCCCTAATCTATTTACTGGGGTGCCCCAACAGTGTGCCCTGAATGTATTTGTTAACGCGGCCACCGTTCGCTCGATACGGTGGCCGCCATCATCTTCCGGCCCCTGACAGCCGCTTCCACCCCCTGCCCCAATCAGAAGTGGAGCACCTGGCAGGGGTATGGATTTTCATTGAAAAGGTCAGGGCCTGGAGCTGTGGAGAGTGAGTAGCTCGGCCCCCTGCATGGCGTCTGACCTGGCCAGCCAGCACATGGCTTCATACTGGCGGTGCTGGCATCCGCACTCACCGCCAAAGTCCGACCTACAGCCACCAGCCCGCCATGCCCACCACAGACCTCATCCCACCCTCCCTCGCCTCACACCCATCACCACCCACAGGTGCTAGTGGCTGCGCTGCAGAGAGACAGTACGCAGCGCAGCCAACCACTGGCCTGCAGCAGCCTGCCCAGATCCATCCTCCAGGGGCCCAAGGAGGAACTCCAGCAGGCATCCACACAGCAGGTGGCCATCCACACAGCCAGACCACATCACCACTGCCCACTCACCGGAAACTGGACACTGGCCTGCCACTGCCAGATTTGGGCCCATAGTCACAGGCCACCACCACCTCACCTGCTTTGGACAACAACAACAAGGTGCCTTCCAGCCAGTAAGCCACAGAGCCAGGAAGCCAGATGCCAGAGACCACCTGCCTGCAGCCAGCAGCCAAAAGAAAAATCATCAACATCACAGTAAGTGGCACTGGCAGCCAGCATTTTGCAAGTGTTGTAGGGGGGGGGGGGGGGGGATTGCAGCTGCAGCCAGAGCCAGCAGCTAGCCACACAGCCATCCAGCCTGCAGCTAGGCCAGTGGTAGTAGACACTAGCCAAACAGCACCTGGGACTGGCTAGGCCTGTCTGCTGTGCTTATTTCTGCTACCTCCAATATGTGCAGTATATGCTGTTTTCTGTGCCTGCACTGATAGGGCTTGATTCACAAAGTCGTGCTAACTGTTAGTACGCTGGTAAAAAGCCCATTATCATGCCTAAACTCAGTTTAGGCATGATAAAATAAACTTGCGCGCAAAGTTTTGCGCGTAAAGTTTTACGCGCGCAACACCATTAATCCCTATGCGAAGTTTCGCGCGCACCGGACTTTGCGTGCGCAAAACTTTGCACTCGAGTGAGTTTTCCCATCAAAGCGGTGCTAACCTACTTAGTGCAATGCTTATCACGCCCAAAAGTCTTTAGGCGTGCTAACTAAGTTAGCACCGCTTTGTGAATCAAGCCCATAGTAAACTAGCTGCAGCATGTGCTGATCTCTGCCACCTCCAGTATGTACAGTATAAGCTGTTACTCTGTGCCTGTACTGATAGTAAACTAGCTGCAGTGTGTGGTGGTGGCCGACTGAGTGTTAAGTGGGGTGCCAGAATCAGAGCAGGAGGAGGAAGATATGCGTGCGGAAGCTGAGAAAGATGAGGTGTTCTGTGTTAAATAGTCAACTACGTCCTTAAAATATTGGGGGTTGATGCACGTGCTTTCTTCTGAACACTGTAGATAGGTATGCACGGAGTGGTATATCACACTGTGTGCACTCACGTAGGTAGGTGGGTGCTCTAAACACAACAGGTAGGTATATGCAGTGATGAGGTGGGTGCACTGAATACAACAGGTAGGTATATGTAGTGATTGTAATTACAATGTGCACCTGTCACACACAGACTGGTAGCGGCCAGGCACAGTGACACTGCGTGCGCTCAGCCCACATAGGTAGGTGAGTGCACTGTGAACAACAGGTAGGTAGGTATATGCAGTACTGGGTATTACAATGTGCACCTGTCACACACACAGGTAGTCACTGAATGTGCTGGGCCTGGCAGTGACACACACACAGTATGAAACATCAAGACTATTGTCTATGTCTATGCAACACAAGTGTCAGTGGGACACACAGAAAAAAATAGATCACAAGAACAAGATTAGCTCTCAAAAGAGCTGTTGTGGGGTGCTATTTTAGCAATAAGAATCATAAAGGAGCAAACTAAAAAGCCTACAAGAGCCTAACTAATCTTTCCCTATGAGAGTCCGCAGCAGCAGCAGCTGTCCCTTCTCTATTTACTGCAGGCACACGAGTGAGTAAAATGGCCAGTGATGCCTGCCTTTTATAAGGGGGGGAGTGGCTCCAGGAGGGAGCGTAGCCTGATTGGCTACAATGTGCCCGCTGACTGTGATGTAGAGAGTCAAAGTTGACCCTAATGGTGCTTTATGGGGCCAACCGAACTTCCAGAAAAGTTTGCAGTTCTCCGCGAATGCGAACCACGGAAGTTCGCTGGGAACCATTCGCCGGCGAACCGTTCGGGCCATCTCTATTTCTAACAGGAGCATCTCCTCCAGTGCCATAAATCACAATTCAGTCTGTAATCAAACATGTTTCCAGCCTCTTCACCCCACTATTTGGGCTCTGTCACCCCCATTTCCTTAATTTCCTCAAACAGAAGACACAAGAAAAAAAAGGGGGGGAGGAGGAGTGTAACACTGTCAGCATATAGTCACATTTCACAGTGATCCCAAACTCCTCTGTGCTAATAACCCACTCTGTGTCTGCATGCAATACCGTACCACCATAAGCAAACATTTCACTCAGTGAATTACAGACCAGGAAATCAGGCCTGTTTATGGGGTGTCTGTCCTCCTTCTAAGAACTTTACTGCCAGTTATACATATCTGTTTAGGTCTGCTTCAGTTTCCAGAGGACTGAAGCCATACGGTGAATGGCTGGCGGCACAGCACTTGCAAACTCACCAGGAAGTGGTGGAGAGCTGTGACACACCAAGAAAAGTTATATATAACTAGTAAAAAGGCCCGCCCGTTAACAAAATGGGTGCTAGGTTACAGCCGCTACCAACCGCAATGCGCGCGCATACGCGCCCAGCTTGCTCGTTCCCCACCACTGTCTGAAGTATATGCACACAGGGAGCTGCTTGTTTGGCAGTTGGAAAAAGCTGTTATTTCCCACAATGCAATGAGAACCTCTGTGAACCACACATGGGCAAACTGTCAGATCCGGCCCTGTGTCCTAACTGCCCTGGCTGCGCACATGCTCAGAACAAAAAAGGCAGGGACACACAACCATTTAATTGATGACGCAGAGACACTTGCATTTTATTGTATAGGGTGCTCCGTTGCACAGTCACTCTGCATTAGAAACTGTAGGTACAGGACCAGCTCCCCACATGACTACCTTGATTCCAAGACCATCTGCCTAATCTTTCTTTCTCTCTTCCTGACACTTTTTCTGAATCCTACCACATACTCTTTCTGTGTATACTATCTGACATCTTGTGCATATGATGGGGTATTGGTGAGTATTACCATTGAGATCTCCAATTTTGCAGATTTCAGATTGGCAGCGGTGGGCAGCAGCATTATCCTTGTCCCCATAATGTTTACATAAGATGGCAAATAGTCCAGAATCAGCCCTGTCTGTATGGATGTGCATCACTGAATGGAGACAATTACCTTACATTTCCCCTCCAAGACTAGGGACATCGAACAGAGAAGCCTTTCTGTCCAATGTTCCCACAACTGTTAACTGTTCCCACAGTTAAGTTTTTATATTCCTCTCAGACATGGGCTTTAAATTCATCTTAAGCATTTTGTAGATTTGGATATTTCTTTACAGCTACCAGCTACACCCTATGTGCAGTTTTAAATTACAAGCCATTTCAAGCCTGTTTTGGATGTCTCTCCCTTACAATGATATTTATATCCTTCATCAACTAGGCCGAAACCATTTATCATATTAATAATGAAACAAATTACAGTACAAAGTTCGATCATGTTCCTCATGAGACCAATTTTAATATAGACCTTAAAAATATTTCTCAATGAATGTCTTAGAAAATAATTACTTCCAAAGTAATGCAGAAGAATCACACAGTGATACATTAAATTCTAATCATAGAAAAAAGTATGTACTTACTACTCTTCTCTTATTTATGCTGCACATTGGGCTGCAGTTGCAAAATTAAAGAAAATTCACTCTCGCTTTGATTTATTCAAGGTATTAAGGCATCATAGTTTTATCCAGAGTAAAAATAACAATTCTAGAGCCTATAAGCAGATATCTGCTAACTGTTAAAGCATTAACTAAAATAAAGAGAAAAACTAATTTTTAAAAAGTTGAGAAATCAAGAGCCCACTATAGTGTAGCATTTTTGTCCAATATGGTAAAAAGAAAATAATGTAAGATGTACTCACAAAGGTTGGTTACTGACAAGCAACCACTTTCAAGGCATTAGGGGAACTTGACCTGTTCCCTCGGGGTAGATTAAGATGTTGGTCTCAGTAGGCAGGAAGAACGAGGGTAGACCCCTCCACCAAAGGGGCTAGTGATACTTGTATCAGAAAAGGAAAGTCTCTGTGAAGCATCACACTTGCTTAGATAATGGATCAGCTGCTCCTGTTCCACTGCCTGAGGAAGTGGGCTGTGTCTGATGAAACGAGTCACAATTATTGGAGTATATTATTAAAGAATATTTTTGAAATGTTTATCTTGTGGGATCTTCTCTGGGTAGGTGAGTACCCCTTCCTCTATTTTTAATTTAAATATTGTTTTATCCTTCTGGCACCTCTGTGTTTCTGACACAAGTTAAATAAAAAAGTTGAGGGCTTGCAATGTATGATCTCTCAACTAGTTTTCCCCCTGTATCTTTTATATATGTTAAACTACTTTTATTTAAGCTGCATTTCAGCATAGGCAGATCAAGATGGTCTAGTGTTTTGAATCAATATACATGCAAATGTTATAACTTAAAGATTAGGGATATCCCTATATAACTGTCTTAAATCCCTAGTGTTAGAATTAAGTGCAACAGATCAGGTGCAAATGTTTAGAACATCATTAGAGATGATCCGTTGTGTACCTGTCTTACTTAAACATCAGATATTTAGTTTGATTTGCAAAAGCTTAAAAGAAAATGAGTAAGTCTTCGGCTAATAAGCCTCCTTCAGACTCTTTTCCTGTATACTGACAAGATATTAGAAAACACAGCTTAACCTCTTGACGACCAGCTAACGCCGATTGGTGTAAACTGGTCGTCTGCGGGTTACCATGGAAACGGCCGCTCCTTTCCATGTCAGTTCACGGAGGGTGTCTCCGTGAACAGCCGGAGAGCCGCCGATCGCGGCTCGCCGGCAAAATGTAAACATGCGGGGAAGAAATCCCCGCTGTTTACATCATACGGCGCTGCTGCGCAGCAGCGCCGTAGGGCAGATCGGCGATCCCCGGCCTCTGATTGGCCGGGGATTGCCTGCATCTGATAGGCTGAAGCCTATCCTTCAATGCGCAGGACGGAACTCCGTCCTGCGCATTACGGAGAGAGGGAGGGAGGGAGGTAAGGAGGCAGAGGGTGGAAATGGCTGCGGAGGGGGGCTTTGAGAAGCCCCCCCCCGCAAAACGCAGATGGCCGGCGGCGATAAGCCCCCCCCCCCCGGCAGGACATCCCCCTAGTGGGGAAAAAAGGGGGGAAGTCTGATCGCCCTGGCATAATACTGATCTGTGCTGCGGGCTGGAGAACCCACGCAGCACAGATCAGGCAAATCACCCCTGGTCGGCAAGTGGTTAACATCAGAAAGAGAAAAAATGTTTTGCAAACATAAAAAGTCATTATGATTCCTCAATTACAACAGATTGGCCTCAATTCACTAAACTTATCTCCTGTCTTTAATAACTCTTCTAGAGTTGTTACCATGGTGATAAGGCATGTAGTATTCAGGAAACATTTTACCTCAGGCAAGCCTAAAGTTAACTCTTCTGTCTTTAAATTAACTCTCCAATCCTTAAAATAGCTCCAGAGTTAAAGACAGGCTTTTAATTAGCTGCATGTGAAAATAACTACAGAGGAGGTAAATTAAATACAGAGGAGGTAAATTAACTACAGGAGAGGTAACTTAAGGAATGAAGAGGTAAGATAACTCTCTCACGTTACATAGTTACATAGTTATTTTGGTTGAAAAAAGACATACGTCCATCGAGTTTAACCAGTATAAAGTACAACACCAGCCTGCTCCCTCACATATCCCTGTTGATCCAGAGGAAGGCGAAAAAACCCTTACAAGGCATGGTCCAATTAGCCCCTAAAGGGAAAAATTCCTTCCCGACTCCAGATGGCAATCAGATAAAATCCCTGGATCAACATTAGGCATTACCTAGTAATTGTAGCCATGGATGTCTTTCAACGCAAGGAAAGCATCTAAGCCCCCTTTAAATGCAGGTATAGAGTTTGCCATAACGACTTCCTGTGGCAATGCATTCCACATCTTAATCACTCTAACTGTAAAGAACCCTTTCCTAAATAAATGGCTAAAACGTTTTTCCTCCATGCGCAGATCATGTCCTCTAGTCCTTTGAGAAGGCCTAGGGACAAAAAGCTCATCCGCCAAGGTATTATATTGCCCTCTGATGTATTTATACATGTTATAAATGGAGGTAAGTTTTCTCTTGCCTTATTATCTCTAGCATGATCTTAGTGAATTGAGGCCAATGTGCCTTCATTCATTCTGCTGTCCATAAAATCATCAGTGGTGGTAGTGGTGGTGGGTGTCTTGAAAGTATGTATGCTAAATGACAGGTACATAAGGGTGAACCCACAAATCTGGATGCTATTGTGGGTTCGCTTGCCAAACCACACCACAATTTTGCTCTTGTCAATTATGCCACCTGAAGCACAAATAAACTCAGAATTGGATAAAGTACATTGTAACAGTAATAAAATTATACATGACTATAAATAGTGTACAGAAGCATACTACTGGACAATGTTTCTTTATCATATAAGAAATGTGCTTTAAACAGTAGTATTTAGCTGGCTTAATTCTGAGTCTTGATTTAACTCATGGGAGTGTCAGTCAAGACTAACCATGCAACTTGCAAAGTAGGAAGAATAATAAAGATCAGACTACAATTTGCACCAGTAGTGCAATCCAGGTGGTACCAAAGGGCTGTAAAAGCGGGTAATTATAAGGGTGAAGCATGGGAATAGTTTTCATATGCATTGCACTTGCCACCACCCATTGCATCCATATTCACTTTTATGTACAAGAGATGGGCTAGAGCTTATGTTAATCACTTTTCTAAAATCTAAAACGGGGATGTCTATTGGTTGGATCACAATCTACCAGTAGATCACAAAGGACATCTTGGTAGATGCCGCACCTGCCTGAGGGATGTATATGTTATACTCTGTCTATTTGACTTGGATGAGTTTATGTGTAATATGCTGTCCTGAAGTTTTGCAAAAACAGCATCGAGGATTACGATGTTTCAAGGTGGGAAGCCACTCATTTAGAAGTAGTATGTGATACTGCTGATTACACATTTTCCGGACACTGAGCATGATATTGTAAGCATGCTATTGTGACTCTATTTGGTCAAGCACTGTTCTATTTGGCTCACTGAGGTGGACTCTATGATACGCATCTAATTGACTGGCAGCTTGTGTTTATCACTGATGGACTGCCGCTGTGCTTGAACTGCAGTTATGGCTTGTGGTGATCACTGATGGACTGCCGCTGTGCATGTGGTGCAGTTGTAGCTTGTGGTAATCACTGATGGACTACCGCTGTACGTGGGCTGCAGTTTTGGCTTGTGATTATCACTGATGGACTACCGCTGTGCTTGTGTTGCGGTTGTGGCTTGTGGTAATCACTGATGGACTGCCACTGTGCATGTGTTGCAGTTGTGGCCTGTGGTAATCACTGGTGGACTGCCGCTGTATGCAGGCTGCAGTTTTGGCTTCTGATTATCACTGATGGACTGCCTCTGTGCATGAGTTGCAGTCATGGCTTGTGGTAATTACTTACGGACTGCAGCTGTGCATGTTGTGACTTGCATTTCTAGGTAGATGCTACCTGGTAGATCATTTTCAGTTTGCAATTTTCAAAGTAGCTTGAAAGCTAAAAAAGTGTGGGCACTGATGTTCTAAAACATTCTGCATTAGCTTTCATCAAGACCCCTCTTTCCTTAAAGTGCAGCAAGCTTGCATAGATATCATTAGATGTACAGTTGCATAAAGAATGCATAAAGTTAAAACTATGTTTATTTTTTATTATTGTATTTGAAACGCAGTGCAGAACATATTATTAAAAAGTTACAACAGCTTTGCTTTCAGATTTTACCAACTTCACTTTGGGTGCAGTGAGGCTTTAACAAAAATAGTGAGGTAATCTTTTTTTTTATTATTATTATTATTACATTTTAATCTGCAGCAAGCTGTGAATTTACACAAGTGGGTAGTGATTTAAAATATTCTTATTTGCAACCATGACAACAGTTCGCTGCTCAGTTAGCAACTTGCCACCCGCTGTTTGTAGAGTACTTCCCATCATTATGTACAATGTGAGTCTATATTGCTCAGGGTCCACTGAACCCCAGTCTCTGGATTGCCTGGAAAACACCAGCCTATATAGAGGACAGCTGTTAAAAATGATTGGGAAAGGGGATTTCTTACTTGTTATATTTCTTTGTTTCTAATAAGTACTGCTGTAATGTGTGTTTATGGCCACTTGTCACTAGGGGGCAGTGGGAGACAATAATAGAGGACTTCTGAGAAATCAAAGCATTCCAAGGCTTTACAGCAGAACAAGTTATGCTCACTGAGGTCAAAAGCAGTGCACTTATCTCAAACAAACTAACTCAATTGAAGCTGCTAATAGGTTAATAAGATAACCAGGGCAAGATATATTTAGTTAAGTAAACTAAACCTCTGTTATTTATTATGGTTTGGAGGACCTCCTATGATATCTGGGAGTATTTTATGATCTAGGAAACACTGTAATGGCACCCGGAAGCATTTTATTGACTGAGAGTACACTGCAATGGCACCTGGGAACCAGGAAGTGCATACTAGTAACGTCACACCTTCTTTACTGCTGCAATACCATACTGGGGGTGGATTTTTAAAGGGGTCTTCTGCTGATAAACCACTGCAGCTGAAATGCAAATTTAATGTTTATCTCCATGGAATCTACATGCTTAAAGTCTTTATTGCAGCTGTTTATTCACTAATTCATATATATTTAAACTGTAGTGTTAACAACTACAATACAGTACATATACATGCTTTTTCAGATAAGGATAGCCTTTCTTCTTTCTTTCAGTACAAAGTAAAGTTTGTATTTTGGAAGTTAAGCTTTGCCCTATTCACGGGTCGCTCCATAAGGAGGAAAGTGCTTCAACTGCCAAGTTAGATAAAATTTCACTGAATCAAATGTAAAGCAGGGAATAGAGGCATGACATTTACAGGACAGGAGCCCATAAATCATAACTGCTGTGACAGAAAAAGGGAAACTGTGAAAACTTTTGATACCATAGCAGGACATCTAAAGGACAATGAACTATTTATAAAAGTAGAAATCTTGATTATGCATGATGCCACTCAACTCAGGTCTAAGCTGCATTTTTTGTACTATCGCTCTCCTTCTTTCCAGTCTCTGCTTACTTGATTAATGATCCTAGTAGAAACCATTATATCTGAGTAAAAGACAATTTAATTTGCATAACATCTAAGTTGCTAGATGCAGGCATCACGCAGACACTATCTCCATGACCATACAGGACACATAATTCCTTTGAACATTTTACTCGAAAACAGCCTCTGACATTTTTCTGAGAATATGAAAGAAAATACAAAGGAAACTTAAAAAGCGGAACATAGCAGAAAGCTTAGAGATATCTTTAAGACATCATTTGCAATGCGGTAAACATAAAGTAGAATGTCACTTCTAAAATCTAATCTTCCTTACAAAAACTATTTCATTTTAAGCAAAGAAAAGACTTGGCTAAGGGTCAGCTCATCTGTTTCATAAATTGACAATAGAGCCGAAGTCAGAATTGCTAATGCAGAAACCAAGATGCTCAAAATTAAAACTCATTCAAAGGTGATCAAACATAGAACTTTTTTGGCACTGAAGAAGATGTGGTCGTGTGATGAGTTCATCAGCCTCTTCTTTTAATTCTTTGCTGAGTGAAATGGTCCATGTTTCAGATTTATGTTCCCTCTAACCAACGTAGACTATCATTAATAGATGGAAGCAAAGGGGCCAGCAAACTCTGATGGGTAGTGACAGAGTACATCTGACAAGAAAAATGGCACAAGAAGGAGAGGGGCACTAATCATAGGAGCCTATCTTCTGAAGTAAAACAGTTCTTTAGAGTTACTGTACTTTTTACTATACATAGTGATCAGAATTGGCAAGTATACAACACAACTAATAAATAAAGTAATTTCAGTAGTTATCATTATGAATAAGGGGAATTGCTTAATTCACAAAATTCTATATTTTTGCAAACATCATCACCAGTTCCACAAAATGTATTTCAGTTTAAGGAGGAGTTGAAGTATCCTCTCTTCATACAACTGTACAGGCTTCAAAGAGGGCCTGAAGATGCTCTTGGGTGTGCCCACAAAATACCTGTTACCTAAACACTAGAAGCAGTAGTTCCCAGCAAACTGGTGGGTAAGATAACTAATATTGCAAATCCTGAGGCCCCTTGGTGATGTATTTCTTTGGCTTCATTGTAGGAGAACTGCAAGCAAAATGGTTACTGCAACTTTCCCATTATGCCACCACATGGTAGAGCCCTTTTGTACCATGCAGTAGGTTTCTATAATCCTTGGTTGGGCGTTTAGAAGTATGTAAACATCTGACTGGCTATCACAATACATAAATAGTTACCTTAGGGTCTCAGCGTTTAATATGTATGTCATGAGGGTAAATAACTGTTATTTTGCAAAAAAAGGGCTTGTAATAATTGTTAGAGTGTAATTAAACACAAAATGGAAAACATACCTTTATTTAAAAAAAAAAAAAAAAAAAAAACATTGGCACCATACATTGTCCTAGGGACATAATTTAAATGAAGTAATAACCAAAACAAATGGGTACATGAAAGGTGTGGTTTTAACTAAAGTAACACTTTTTATTTCTACTTATAATGGTTAAGAACTCAGAAATAATGACTTTTTTCATTTGATAATTCACTTAAAATGCATATGAAGAAAAATGATCCTTAGCAAAAAAGTACCACTCAAAGAAAGCCTAGTTTGTCCCGCAAAAACGAGATATAGATAATTTAGGTGTAATGAGTAGCAATAAAGTTATTGGTGAATAAATGGGAGAAGCGTGAAATGTGAACATTGCTTGGGTTTCCAAGGGAAAATAACCTGTGGTAGGGGAGTGCTTAACCCTGTCCCCGCCCCCCCCCCCCCCCCCCCCGGTCCCCGTCCCCATGTGAAGTGCACATTGAAGCATGCCACTGGATGCAGAGCACACGTTGGAGCATGCTGATGATTACTTAGATACTTCTCCTCACTCCAGCTTCTATCATTACTTCTTCTAATTTGGCTGCTTGAGGTCTCGGCTCACTGTCATGTGACTGCACTGAGCATGGAACCCAAAATTTGAGCATCAGAATTTGTGGCATGGTGGTGTATGGGATAACACTTTTGCAGCATGGAGGTCCACAATTCAAATCTGGGCCAGAACACTATCTGCATGAAGCTTTGCTTGTGTGGATTTCTTCCTGATACTTCAGTTTCAGCATGCAAATATGTTAGTTGTCCTTAGCCTATTATAGGGACGACTATCACTATTGTAGGGATTAGACAGTGAGGTTGTTGCTGCTAGTAAAATGACTATGTGCTCTGTAAAGTGTTTGGGAATATGGTTTCTTCAAATAATAATAATGTAACGATTGTGGAATTCTCTCCGTAGTCAGCGCACAGGACGTGCGCTGACACTGCGGACATCCTCCACAAGCGTATAATTTGAGAGAACCCAGCAAAAGGTGCAACGCACCTGTAGAGGGAAATTCTTGTCAGCAGATGGAGCTGTGGAGTGCAGAGGAACAGATCCTCTGCCCTGCCACAGACGCCAGACAGGAATTGTACGAAGGGAAGAAACGCTGGGCAAGATAGCCCTGAAAGAGAGAGAGCAAAGCGACAGAGGGTATGCGTGTCCATTAATCTAGTCGCCACCATGCGACGATGAACACACAACCATGAAGATAAGGTGAGAAGGCAATCGCAAGACATGGCGATTGCTAACAGCAACACAAGACCGAATAAGCACAGATGAGGAATGTATGTATGTCCACCAATCTAGCAGGCAACCTGCGACGGTGGACACACAACAGAGGAAACCAAGTGAGAACGCAATAGCAAGAGAAGCGATTGCGAATGAGAATGAGCACAGAGACAGAATGTATGTATGTGCACCAATCTAGTCACCAACCCGCGACGGCGCACACACAACAGCAGAAACAAAGTAGGAACGCAATCGCGAGAGAGGCGATTGCCAGAGGTGACACAAGGCTTAAGCAAGACAGGGCACGAGAGTAGCAAAGGCACAGCAAATCATACAATGAGAAGATAAGGAAAATAACAAACGCTAACTAAACGCGAACACCGCACTCATTCGCAACAGCGAGCGCGTTTACAGCGCGGTCTCCCCGTGTTAAGCCCAACAGAGACAAGCACGCCTAACTAAACCCCACCACACAAACACGAAAGAGAGAATGCGAGCGCTGGCTTAATGGCTACCTCACCGAGCCTACAGCAAACGTTCGTATCAGACAAGACAGACAAACAGACGGGAAGTAGGACAGAAATCAGAATCAGAATCAGAAAAACTTTATTTCGCCAAGCATGACTGGGTCATGCCCGGAATTGTTGTTGGCACAATACATACATCAGGCTCAGAGAGAAGATAAAGACATAGATAGAGACATAGATAACAGCGAGCCGTAAGGAACATCGGTTGGCATGAGTTAGCATTACATTATGTTGCATTCCACTATACATTGCAAAGTACATTGCATTGCATTATACTGCCCCGCAGCTCGTCGGGGCTTGCACTGCTGGAAGTATGTGGAGGGAGTTAAGGATGCTGACCGCTGAGGGGAAGAAAGTGTTCCGATGTCTCGTGGTCTTTGTGGAGATGGCCCGAAGCCTCCGGCCCAATGTCAGCAGGCTGAAGTAGCGGTGGCCTGGGTGAGAGGGATGATTTGCAATTCTCAGAGCCCTGGCTTTCAGTCTGTTGCTGTGTAGCAGGTCAAGAGAGGGGAGGGGGCAGCCAACGATTCTCTCCACTGACCTGATGACCCTCTGAAGTTTGTCCTTGTCACTGGCGGTGGCCCCAGCATACCAGACCAAGATGGAGGAGCAGAGGATTGACTCGATGGTGGCGGTGTAGAAGCTGGTTAGGATTTCTTGAGTCATGCCGAACTTTCTCAGCTGGCGGAGGAAGAAGAGTCTCTGCTGGGCTTTCCGTTGGGTGGCAGTGATGTTGGGCTTCCAGCTGAGATCACTGGAGATCATAGTACCCAAAAGCCTGGCGCATGGCACCCTGGCTACCTCGGTGCCGTCAATATAAATTGGGGGCGGGGGGGGGAGCTGACTTCCTGAAGTCGATGATAAGCTCCACGGTTTTTGCAGTGGTAAGCACCAGCCTGTTTTCCTTGCTCCAGTTGCAAATACTCTCCACCTGTTGGCAGTAACCAAGGTGACAAGGCCAATGATGGTGGTGTCGTCAGCAAACTTGATGACCTTTACAGAGTCGGCCTCCGATCTGCAGTTGTTTGTGTAGAGGGAGAACAGCAGTGGTGACAGGACGCAGCCTTGGGGAGCACCTGTGTTTGTGATTGCTGCTTGTGAGTGGATATCGCCCAGTCTGACGACTTGGGACCTGTTGGTGAGAAAGTCTGTTATCCATAGTAGAAGGCTTGGGTGGACTCCAAGTGCAGCAAGGTCCCGTTGGAGAATGCGTGGGCAGATGGTATTGAAGGCCGAACTGAAGTCCAGGAGGAGTATTCTAACGTACGTGTCTGGCCTGTCTAGATGGTCGTTGGTGAGCTCCAAGCATATATTGATCGCATCATCGGTGGACCTGTTTGCCCTATATGCAAACTGGTAGGGGTCTAGGACGGGTGAGGTGGAGCGCTTGAGGTGGGCTAGGACTGCACGCTCCATGGTTTTCATGATCACGGACGTCAGGGCAACGGGTCTAAAGTTGTTGAGATCGGAGACCCCTTGTTTCTTAGGGACAGGTATGATGGTGGACCTCTTAAAGCATGTGGGGACCTTGCCCTCCTCCAGTGACTTGGTGAAGATGGCGAAGAGGGTGGGAGCAAGTTGCCGACAGCAGGTTTTAAGGCAGGCTGGAGACACTCCATCGGGGCCAGAGGCTTTCCTGGCATTAAGTTTTGATGAGAGGCGCAGGACCTCAGCTTCGCTCACCACCGAGGGAGAGGGCAGGTTGTTGTTTGCCGGGCACGGAGGTGGGGTAGCCGGTGCCGGGTTCCCCTCCAATCCTCCATGGTTCTCAAACCTGCAGTAGAATCTGCTGAGTTCTTCTACTAGTGTCGGGCTGGATGATGTCTGCTGGGGTTGGGGCTTGTAGTTAGTGACGGCCTTCAGCCCCTTCCATACGGCACACGAGTTGTTAGAGCACAGGTTGTGTTCCACTCTTTCAGCATACTCTTTTTTTGGCAGCTCTCATCTCTCGATTGAGGTTGTTTCTTGCCCTTCTGTAGTCCTCTCGGTTGCCGGACTTGTGCGCAGCCTCCTTGCGCCTCCGCAGCTGCCGTAGCTTGTTAGTGAACCACGGCTTGTTGTTCGGGTACAGCTTGAAGGATTTTGTTGGTACACAAGCAGGGCCGGATTTGTACTTTCCAGTGCCCTAGGCCTGCTGTCACCAACCGCCCCCCCCACCCCCCAAAAAAAATTGTCCAACACTCTGACTAGCGATTATTGGTTTGAATGGACTCATCTCAGTTGTGCTGCTCTGCCCCCCATTCAACAAATAATTCCTGTAATTTGCGCTCCTGCCTGAATGTGCACAGCAGCCGATAGTGTTCTGGGCATGCATACTTGAGAAATGACGCTGATGTATGACCGGTACTTGTCAAGAATGCATAACACTGTACTGGCCATGGGCAGGAGCGAGAAATTACAGGAAGCACAAGTGGACAGAGCATGCGCTGCTTCTTTGTCCTCTGTGCGACTGGCTGCAGTCGGAGCCACCAACAGGTGGCAGGGCAGTGCAATGCAGAGAAGCCCATCCAAAACAGAGAACAGGTAAGTAGCAAACATCCTATCAAGACTCACTTTGGATGTCCTGTTGTAATTATAGTGGACCTGAACTCAGAACTTCCTCTCTGCTCTAAAAGATACGCAACAACACAACCTTTCAATAAAAACATTTTTGTTACAGCTGATACAAATCCTGCAATAAATCTGCAGTGTGTCTACTTCCTGATTTTAAGGAAGCAGACATATCCTTAACATCCTGTGCTTTCAAATGAGCTTAGCTGTTGTGGCAGTCAGGTGACACAGTGTAGAGATCAAATTACAACTTGTGACACAGAGGAGGGGGAATTAGACAGCCTCTCGAAATACATACAGGGTACATATCTCTGTTTTCCTTCTGTCCTGTGCAAGAGTTCAGCTCCACTTTAAAGCATCTGAATGACATTTTATTTATATTTGCTGAAAAATCTATGCATCTCTTTTGAATGCTGAATGTACATATGGTGGTGTGCTCTAACATATTGGCTGTATACGGGAACAAAGTCTGAAGAAGGCTTATTTAAATAGCCTTTAAAATGTTTTTTAGGGTAAATGATGCATGTAGCATCATGTTTTTTTAATGATGTGGGAACTTAAAATCCCTCTCTCTCTCAGATGGGAAATCCGAGTTTGCTCGGATAGTGCTATTCAGGTTTTAAAAAATATCCGAATTGCTATTCACAGTTTGGATAGTGGAAAAAGTTCAGATTATCTGGGTAGTTCGGATATCCAAATATTGGATGAGCACCACTGCTCAGGTGTCATTTAAAATGACAGTTTAGCAATGAAAGGAAAGAAAACAGCATTTTTCTATCCTGCAGTCTCATAGATGTTAGGAGCTGGAGGACGAAAAGGGCAGATTTGGTGTCGGCATCGGGGGGGATGTATACTCCGGCAATGACATAGGAGGAAAACGCCCTTGGTGAGTATAGCGGCCTACAGTTGATTAGCAGTAGTTCCAGGTCTGGAGAGCACTTCCTCACGAGTATCGTTGGGGGGGGGGGCACCATGAGGAGCTGATGTAGAAGCAGATGCCACCCCCTCTCTTTTTCCCAGAAAGGACATGGTCCCGATCTGCTCGTATGATGCTGAAGCCCGGGAGAAGGAGGGCGCTCTCGGGGATGTCTTCATGTAGCCATGTTTCTGTGAGGCAGAGAGCCAGGGTGTTACTAACGAGGTCTCTCCTATCGCAGAGGAGGCGCAGTTTATCCAATTTGTTTGGGAGTGATTGGGCATTTGCCAGGAGGACTGAGGGGATGGCTGAGCATAGGCCCTTCCTCTCTAGCCTCACGCGGGCAGCAGCACGACATCCTCTCCGCCGCTGGCCTGACCGGAGTCTCAGGGCTGGGTCCAGGACTTGTCTTATGTGGTCCCAGACTAGAGTGGTCAGGAGCCTGGCTTCAGGGGGAGGAGGGCCCGGTGGTTCCCACCCTAGAAGCTGTTCTCTGGTATAGATGGTGCCTGTGGCGGGGGGGGGGGGGGGGGGGGGCGGTCTGGGTAAGCCGTGGCTGCTGGTGCGCGGGGTGGTGTGACGCCAGCGGGGGGTAGGGGAGCATGGCATTCCAGTGCCTCCAGGCTAGTCTCAGCACCCCACGCTTAGCGTGGCGCTCACTAGGCCCGGGGATTGGCAGGCTGGCAAGCAAGAAAAACAGACATAGCCTGGCCTGTGCAAGGGCAGTTCATCACACGTGCAGTGCAGTGCAAACCATCAGGAAACCATCAGGATAGGAAAGATCCACTGCTCTTTCCGCCAGAGCGAGTGCGATCCAGGTAAAGTAACAGAGCTAGCAGGATCCACTGCTCTTGCCGCCAGAGCGAGTGCGATCCAAGTATAGAAGCAGAGTAAGCAGGATCCACTGCTCTTTCCGCCAGAGCGAGTGCGATCCAAGCAAGACAGACAGATGAGATAGCCGGTGGCAACCGCTGCTCCACCTATACTCCAAGAAAGCGATCAGAAGGATCCACAGCCGCTACCGCTAGAGGCTAGTGCAATCCAAGTAAGACAGATTAAACAGAAGGGGCTACCAGTAACAACCACTGCCCTGGTTAGCACCCACAGACAGACAGAACGATTTCCTGATGACCACCGTTGGCGACAGGACAATCGCAACAGAGAGACAATACAGACAAAACAGATAAGCAGGCTAACTGCACTAGAGAGGCTGCCTAGTGCAGTCCCCAGAATTACTCTATGCTAGCTACAACAATCCAACAGGAAAGGCTGACACTCCAGGAGTGATTTAACAAACCGTTAGGACCAGCGAAGCCTTCTTGTCAGCAGCAGGCTTTTATACTGCCAGCCCTCCAACGAGACAGCTGAGCAATTTGCATGTATGCCAATTCCTCAGCAAAGCAACTCTGAAAGTTGCAAGATGAAGCCAGGTCTCTTTTCCAGAGACCTGCATCTCTCAGACATAAGGAATGGTCAAACAGCTGGCTGCCTGTGCAGCCAGCTGAGCGGATCATTACAAATAATAATAATAATAAAAATAATAATAAATCACCTCTCTCTTATACTAATCCATATTTGTGACATTCTGTTTAGTAGACGAATATGGAGAGTTACAAGATTAAGTTAAAAAAATATATATTGTTTTTGTTTAGTTAGGTGAACAAAGAATACAGACATTTTAAAGAAAAAGGTTATCAAAAATGTTTTTAATTGGTATGCGAAAATGTTAACATTATTATTTATCACTTTGTCCCTGTTATAGAGATACTCCCTTACTTCCTGCTCCATAAAGACAGAATGTAAATATGTGCCTCAGTAAGCCAAAGTAAAATTACAAGTACCAAGGAAA
Organism: Hyperolius riggenbachi; assembly: GCF_040937935.1. Taxonomy (NCBI): domain Eukaryota; kingdom Metazoa; phylum Chordata; class Amphibia; order Anura; family Hyperoliidae; genus Hyperolius; species Hyperolius riggenbachi. Next base: position 94,831,724 of record NC_090655.1, on the reverse strand, counting down.
AGTGATGCCATCAATAGATAAATTCACATCCAGCTGTCCATGGCTGCCTCTTTAGTGAAGACTCAGCCAGATGTTTCATTTAGATGAATGGCTAATACTACCTTTTTCATTGATTTCAATCACATAGCAACTTAGGTAACACAAATGCACTACATTTTATAAGGGAAATACATTTTAGCAACCCTGTTTTTTCAGATTCCACAGGATTATGTGAGCTGATCTGCCCTGCCATATAAACAGAGTTTAAAATAAGCATTAGTCACTCATCTAATTAGAATGATTGACAAGACCCGCACATATAGGTTGACAGTGTCAATTACATGGACGTATGTCTTTTCAAGATTTTTTTTCCTTTCCTTTTAATTGCAATCTGGCTTAATAAAGCACAACACATGGATGTGAAAAGCCTCCTGTAACAGATAGTACTGGTCTTTAAAAACCTTAAAGAGGATCCAAACCAAACATTTTTTTAATTCAAAATATTTAGTTGCACCACTCTGACACATACAAAGATAAATAAACACTCCTTCAAGCCTATGAGCATTTCAGTGCATGCTTTTCACCCTTCTCTTTTCATAACTGGGATTATACAGGTGGCAGCCATTACTTCTGAGCTTAGTAGGAGGTTTTAGATCATGGGTGTGTTTGTCATCAGCTACCCTCCCTCACTGAGGCGTTGTCTATGTAAAATCTCACACAAGCTGAGATCACCTTCCCTGTGACATCATCAGTAGCAGCCCGTGTTTTGTTTTTTATCTCCTCCATCAGTCTGCCGGATTCTGACCCGGCGATATGAAAGGAAGGGGGGGGGGGGGGGGGGGGGGGGTTCCTTCAATAAATGTAAAATATTTTATATTTATCATCATGCAGCTGAAAAAAGGCTGCTATTTATAATTATAATTTAGAAAATAGATGTTATTTCTAAAATCTTGTATTTTTTATTTGGGTCCACTTTAGAGGACTACTATCATGAAAAATTGTAAAATGTTAAATACCTGTAAACACATACAAATAAGAAGTATCTTTCTTTCAGAGTAAAATGAGGGATACATTATCTTTTTCCTAAGTTGATATCACTTACAGTAATAAGTAGAAATCTGACGGAACTGACCGGTTTTTGACTAGTCCATCACTGCATCTGCAATTCTCAGTTTCATTTATTCTTTACAAAAGCACTCCCTGAAAGTACTTATAAAAAGATGCAGGCCACCCCTTCTACCTGTTTGCACACTATTCTGGCAGTTGGAGTGAGCAATTGCCTTTCAGTAACTGCTTTAAAAAGTAAAGGAAACCCTAAGAATACCCATGAGGAGATGGGTTAGTCTAAAACCCTTCAGTTCTGCCAGATTTCCACTATCTACTGTAAGTGACAGAAAGATAGGAGAAAAATAATTTATACGGTACTTAAATACTTGAATAAATAATAAATACAAGTAGGATTTAGAATCAGAATCAGAATTTATTTCGCCAAGTACAACGAGAGTTTTACCCGGAATTGCTTTTGGCTCAACAGTGTCGGTGATGATACAGTAGATATACAGTACACAATGCATACAGGTACATCAGTAGATACATACAGATCAGATATAGGTAAGACAGATCCCATGGCAAATACTAAAATTGCATCCCCCTGTCCCCCCCCCCCCCCACACACACACACAGACACACACACCTACAATCAACAGCATTCTGTCTAACCTTTTTGGACAGGGTAACCCCTTCATGCAAAAAGAACACACACGCACACAAAAATACCAGAATGTAACAGTCACTATGAAATAAATTAGGCTATCCTGCTGATCCTCTGCCTCTAATATTAAGGCAGGGAACACACTTGACTTTTTTCATACGCGTTTTCTGCACACAAAAAAACTGAGAACTCATGTTAATCAAAGGGCTAGTTCACACTTTTTTTTTTGTTTTTCTTGCGCAGAAAAAAAAACTGACATTCTGCATGATAATTCTGCACATTTTGTTAGTTTTCTGTATTAATCACTTTAGCTGCTGTGAAAAAAACATGCATGTTTTTCTGCATAGACACACACTTGGTGTGCAGAAAACGTACGCAGAAAAAGGCGAGCTGAAAACTGAAAGACAAGTGTGATCCCTGCCAAAGCCATATACCCTGAACAGGGGCAAAGCCAGGACTTTCAATGGAGGGATTACTGAAAGTTCTCCCTCAGTTATGCACAATGCAATATAATAATATGGTACATCATGCTGGGTACACATAATGCAATTTTGCGTCACACTGACAGGATCTGACAATTATTTCCTAAATGTCCGATCTGCTTCCGATCGACAACGGGATCGATCAGGAGCAGTTTGGATACAGATAATAATGAGGACAGCCGACATTGCTAATGAAGGGGAAAGTGAGGCATTCACACAACAGGGCACAGGGCTGTGCTCATACCTGACTCTGTTAAGTTCCCCAGAGCTGCTCCATGCTCTGTACACACGCCGCTGCTCCATCCAAAGTCAACTGTAGGCAGGAAAGAAAGGGGGTGAGGCAGCACATAGTGCAGGCAGCAGCACGGTGATGTGAGCTGCAGGATGCCTGCAGATATTCTGGTGTCTGAACATGTGCCTGTCGCCAGACACTGCAGCGGCCCTGGTCTGAGGGGGATTCTGGGCAGCTGTAATCCCCCCCTGCATTTGCCTATGCTGAACAAGCATGCAGATCAAATGTCTATGAGTCACATCTGACAAAATTAGTGTGTGTTTTAGTCCCTAGTGACCAGAAAGATCAGCAGGATTTCCATGCAACTGGTATTGTTTAAAAGGAAATGAAAATGGCAGCCACCATTCATATGAATGAAAGCAATTAAACATTTGAAGTGACGATTATAACATAATAAAAGCCTGACAACCTATTACATATCAGTAGATAGATACTGAGCTAGAAATATAATGCATTTTAACTATTGAGGTAGACTGTACAAGAGAGAAGTTGTTAAAACTATCCACAAAGATGCCAGCAGGATAATGGTTAAAGTGCAGAGAGTGTCATAAATAAAGGTAAGTAAACAGCACATTGAGATAAGGCTGAGGAATGTGTGAATGCCAGAGATGGTAATGAATGGGAGATCCTGTAACCTCCAGACTAAAAGAATCTGCAGCTATCTCAGGGGACTGAGACATGATCTGTGGTAGGGAGAGAAGGAAAAGTTCGGAGCTCACCTGTGATGCGTAGCGGAGACAAGGCCGCCCCGCGGGGCAACATGGCGGCGGTCTCCGCTTCCCAGCCGGCGGGTTCCACTTTACATGCGGAATCGCTGGTGCAGGTGCATGGGGACACCGCCGCCGTGGCTGGCGGCATGGCGGCGGTTCCTGCAGGGCAGCTGGCGGACCTCGGTTCGCATTCGTGTGCAGACCCTAGGCCTGGCCTCTCCAGTGCACAGAGGCAGAGGGTCGCACGCGCGCGCGCAAGGAGGCAGGACTTTTACCTCCTATGTAGGAGGGTCAGCTGACTCTCCAGTCAGCTGACCTCAGGAGGGCTTTTGGTTGGTTGGGCAGCTGGGTGGCGCTGCAGATGCGCTCCCAGCATATAAGGAGCCTGTGTTCAATTGCTCTTTGTCTGCTGTCGTGAATACTTCGGTGTAAACGCCCAGACCTTAGCTCAGTTCCCGGGTGTTGATATCAAGGACGTCACACCTCAGTTTAGGATTGTATTGCATATTTAACTGTGTCTTGACTTTGGCTATCCCTGACTACTCTCTCCTCTTCTCGATTTTGTACCTTGCCTATCTGATTCTTAGTTGCCGACCCTGCCTGTTAAACGGACTCTGAATCAGCCTTCTGTTTTTGTACTGCTGCCGTCTCTCTGTTGCTAAACCTTTGCCTGTCTGACCTTTCTCTTTTCCCCAGTGGAACGTCTCCCACCGGTGGGATATCTCTGAGGCTTGCCTCTCCGAGACGCCTGCCCTAGCAGACGATTACAGCCAGGGGCTGAGATCCCAATCTTCACCTGGGCCGAGGATCTCACACACGGGGTTCCCCTTCAGAGGTAACCACACCTCTGAGGAATCACCGTGTGGTGGATATTTCCACAATCTTGTATATTGTACAGTGTTGGTTGTCATTTTTCTGCTACGGTATCCAGAGGTTAGTTGCACTTGCATTATTGGTGATTCTGCAGATCATCAATAATCGGGTGACATCTGCATTATTGGTGATACTGCAGATCACTAATAATCAGATTCTCTCTGCTTACTGACACAGATCATTACATCACCTTTTAATAGTTTCTAATGTAGATATATGACAAAGACTGAGATGGCCAGGCTGCTGGATTACTCCCTTAGACTCAGGAATGCTGTCAGCAGCACTGCCCCCCCCCCCTGTTGTTTGAAGAGGGAGGTCGCCTGGGGCACGCGCCATGCCTGCACCCTTCCAAATACGCGTCTGATACAGATACATTGGTAGTTACATACAGTAAGTACAATATATATAAAGAGCATAGAATATAAGGCGCAAATAGAAGGGTCCATAAAAGATGGGCCAGGAGAAAGGACCCGGGGGAAAGCCGCTGTCGTCTTAGGCACTCAAAACGCTTCTGCAGCAATAAATTGAATCAGATACCCCCCAGTCTATCCTGGGAAAGAGAGAGAGAGGAGAGTAAAGGTAGAGAAGACAGATATAGAGAGAGAAAAAGTGAGAACAGTGAAACTGAGACCCCTTAGTATGGCTTTCTATTGACTCAAATATTATTGTTACTCAATTACTAAATGTACTATTATTGGATTACAGTTTTTCTTAGACCAGTTTGGTTCTCACACGTTAGGGAATAGGTGCAGGATCAATCTTAAATGTGTTTTTTTTTATGTTAAGCAGAATAACAATATGCTGACTTTACTTACGGGGTATTGCAAATACCACATGTCTGTGAATCGATGACATATGCCTTTAGATGACATTTTAGTATTTTATACATCTTTTTGGTATTAATGCGAAACTATATTATATTTTCTTATTGATTGTTTTGCTTTTTTTGTAACTACCGCCATGCCTGCTGCAGGTACTTTGTAGGCTATAGTAAATGCTTATATGTGGAATTACATTATAAAGATGGCCACTGGAATCCACATAACAACAGAAAAAGAGTTGGGTTGGATTTAGCTAGCTAGACTTAAACATATAAGACTCCTCTTTCATATACTGTAGCTTCTCCACTTTCATTTTTCTGATGAAAATAACTCTCTCCCATAGGGATTTAGACTCTATCCTTATGGTGGCAGGTCAGTGCATGAGTCCAAAAAGATGAGTTATTTAGCTACAGCTGATCAACATGTTCTGTTGAAGTGGAGAGGAAGGGGTACAATGGGATGGCGCACATCAAGGGTATTGCAGAATGGGATGGGTAGGGAGAACTGTGTTGGATTTTTTAGTGACCTAAAAGACATAAAAATACATGTTAGATCAGGGGTGTCCATTGTGTAGGTTGTGATCTACCACTAGATTACAAAGAACATCTGGGCAGATCCCAAATGCCTGCCTGAGTGATGTATGAGCCATACTCTGTCCCTGTCCTGGATGAGCTTAGTGTGATATGCTGTCCTGAAGTTTTGCAAAGCAGTATAGAGGATTATGATGTTCCAAGGTGAGAAGCCATGCATTTAGAAGCATTATTTGATACTGCTGATTCAAATTTTCCAGACACTGAGCATGATTTTGTAAGTATGCTAATTGGTACTCTATTTGGCCAAGCACTTTTCTATTTGGCTTACTTAGGTGGACTCTATGGTATGCATATAATTGAATTGACTGATGGACTGCCACTGTGCATATGCTTCAGTTGTGGCTTGCATCTGTAGATAGATTCTACCTGGTAGATCATCTACAGTTTGTAATTTACAAAGTAGCTCCAAAGCTGAAAAAGTGTGGTCACCGCTGTGTTAGATTTTGAACTGAAACTGATCCAAATTCTCACCTTAGCCAAGTTCAACCAAGCATGTGTACAAAGCTTTATGCAAACATATTATTGTGTACATGCCAGTGACTTCTTAAGTAAATAGAACAACACCACTTGGATAGGACCTTCATTACTTAGTTTATTAGTTCCACACTTCAATTTAAAACCTACCTATGTACACATGTATTGTAATAAATGGAGACAGCACACAAATAGCTCATTATAGCACTGTATTGTCAGCATACAGAAGCACACAACATGTTTCTGGCATTGCCCTTCCTCAGGTTTGCCACATTCCACTCAGGTGACACCTAAATACTCCACCCACAGAAAATTACATGATTATTACATCTGGTCACATGTTGAAATACAAAAAACAATATGTACACTTGTAGTTAATGTGTCTAAAAAGTGATTTTTTTTAGTTATGTAATACTCATCATAATGCCACGTTATGGGTGCATCCAATACTGCAAGTGTTAGCACTACAGGAGGGTCCCATAGAGTGTAATATACCTTTTTTCCCACAGGCCAAGCTGTTCTTGTTAAAGAGGTTCTATGAAGCCCGTAAATTGCTTCTTTCCCTCTGCTATTCAAAAATGTCTTTTCATTTCATGAAAATGTCACCTTTTACTGTCATATGAATTAAATAAATGAACAATATAAAAGGTTAATGCTATACTATTATAAACATATCATTTGACCATTCAGATATTTTAGAGACAAATGTAATAATTTAGCAGCATGGAGGAAGAAAAATGAAAGGGTGCAGGCTTGCAAACTACCCCATGCCATGGAAATTGCTTGGAGATTAAGTTGCCATTTTATTTTATGACAGTCATACAATGAGACATAAGCATGTCATTTATATTTTCCCATCTAGTGTGTCCATGGCACAATTATGGGACATTTATCTTAATAGTAGTGACCGCTGAAAGATACACACACATATCTACCAAGAATGGGATAAACTAGAGAAAGTACACAGCTATTGCAGGTTTTCAAGTTTGTCAGCGTGAACTTTAAATGCAGTTTGCAAAGCACAGTCATTTCCAAAATAACAGCATTTGAGTTTTAATATTTCAGTACTTCCTAGTCCTGGAGAGTGGGTCAATACTTTTACTTCAAGCTTTAAGGAACAAAAAAATAACACTGAACTTGACAATTCATCACAGTAACTAAAAAGACCTCTTAGCTACAGTGATGTATTTGTTTAAAATCCAACGCAGAAAGCAACACTTATATCACTGAGAATAGGTTCTAGAGAGGAGCTTTAACCACTTGAGGACCACAGTGCTAAACCCCCCTAAAGACCAGGCCATGTTATACTAAAATGGCCACTGCAGCTTTAAGGGCTTGCTGCAGGGCTGCACAACACAGCACACAAGTGATTCCCCCACCCCCTTTTCTCCCCATCAACAGAGCTCTCTGTGGGTGTGGTCTGATCGCCCCCCTCCCGTGTTTTTTTTTTGTGCAAATATTTATATTATTTTTTATTAACAAAAATACCTATTTATTTGTTTTTTTAATCCTCCCTCCCTTCCCACAGCCGACCAATCACGGCGATTGGCTCTCATAAGCTTCAGCCTATGAGAGCCGATTGCTCTCTAGTGCCCCAGGGGGACAGCCATGTCACACGGAGCTCCGCCTTCCGAGCAGTAGACACGCAATCTCCTGCAGTAGCTGGCCCCAGGACTTGACTCCAATTGACGTTAGGTGGTCCTGGGGCTGCCGCCGCGGTCACGCCCATTGGCGTGACGCGGTCATTAGGTAGTTAAGGTTAAAGCTTATGTTAGGTGGCTGTCTATGGGGTTGTTCCCTGAACTGTGTTCCATGGACAACATAGATCTGCCATTAGGGCCAACATACTTCTTCACACTCCATAATGCACCCATACATGATGTTGCTTGCTAGGCAACTGTATCACAAGCTGTAGTGTGACAATGAAAGAATGCCGGCCCGACACCTGCAACAGCAGTGTAATAAGAGAAAGGTAGGTGGGAGAGAGGCCCCTATCAGGGGCACCCCATGTGGTATATTGAGGTATAGGGATGGTGGGAAATGGCCATTTCCGATTTCGCAGAAATTCTGATTTCCAATTTTCCATTTTTCCAATTTCCGAATTTCCAATCTTATGTTTTTGCCGATTTTACGCTTTTCCAATTTCTGGTTTTGGAGGAGTATTTTTATAAGCTATTTTTTGCATCAAAGAATGCCAAGAATGAAAAGTAAAATAGAACAGAAATCAGAAAAACAAAAATTGGAAAAATGGAAAACCAGTCTTATAATTGGTCTACAATTAACATTTTGCAGAAAAATTCAGCCTTCTCTGATTGGTCCAGTGCTTCCAAGTTCTGTGATTAGGCTAAAATTACCGAGCTGCAGTAAATTGGATTTCAACAGAATTTCGATTCCCGTTTTCCAATTTCTGAATTCCACTCGGAAATGCAGATTTCCAATCGGAAATGCAGAAATGTCAATTCCACGGAATTGGTATGAGCATACCTATTGAGGTAGTAGGGCATGATTCCAAGGGCGTAACTAAAGGGGAGCTACACCTGCAATCGCAGGGGGGCACAGATCTGTGAGGATCCCCAACTACTAACCTTCCCTTCCTCTCATACAGGGGACTATACTTCAGGTCAGGTGTTATTGTGGCTATACTTGTTATGGGTGTGGAGATAATGGTGGCCACACTTATTTTATGACCCTTGTGAGATGGGCCCCAAGGCCATGGAGGGCACCAAGGAGAGACGAGGGAGGGAGTACGATTAATGGGAGCCCCATCAAAGTTTTGCAGGGGGGCACTGCACGATTCATATCTGTAATGGTTGAAAGCAGAATGAAGTGAGCAAAAAAAAAAAAAAAAGCCGGCTGAGGCCTCAGTAATACAAAGATGATATCAGCAACGGCAAAGATGTACAGAACATACACTGTGCCACAGTAATCAGGCCCATCTTAACATTATATATTGCATGTTAAACCAAATTATTAACCAAGGGGCCACTGATAATTCCACACCCCATGACCCCAATTTTCTTTTCAGCAGAATCTCAGTATCTACAATTCAAGAGGACACCTAAATATTATCTTTAAAATCTAGGAATACTATCTGAATAGAAGTTAGATGACAGTTTGCATGAAATCAATTTCCCATTAAAAAGTGCCCTTTTGCACTCTCCTGGCTTTCATGAACTCATGCTGTGACCTCTTTAAAGTGCATGGATTGTTTCCCAGTTGTCTACCTCTATTTTTTTCCATTCTCTCTGCACGGGGTAAATAGAGCATATTTGAGACATAAAGTGGATCTAAAATACCATTTCATGATGTCACTTACAAGAACAAAATACTGTACATCTTTGTTAAACTGAGATTATTCCAAACAGTCCCCCATTAACCAGGGGTAGAAAGAATTATTTACAAGAGATGCAACATTTAGAAGCAGATCTAGAATTGCAATCTTATAATCTTTTATAATACACTATTTGTTTTTCTCCGTAGATAAGACACAATTGCCCATATGCAATCACATTTTTATCCTGAGTTTTCTACCAGATGATACTATTCACCTACTTTTGGGTACTTTTACAATTGCAAAGTGCTTAAAATATATTTGAAAAGGAAGATGAAAAATGATCTCTTAGGAGAAAATTAAGGTGAAAAAGTTAATTGCAAGTGGGCCCTAGTTAATATAAAGCCTTCTAAACCAACAGAGAGCAACACAATACTCATAAATATTTGTTATAGTACTTTTCAACTACTTTTTGGTGCTTTTCTAGTTGCAAAGTGCTGAAAGTTATATTAAAGAGAATGAAAATTGATCTCCTAGGAGAAAACTCAGGAGAAAAAGTTAATTGCACATGGGCCATAGGACCTTTTTAAATTCACATTTCTCCAAGGTTTTCTTCCATAGGATAATGCTTCATGTTCTGTTTAAAGACAACCCGAGGTGGGTTTTCAGAATCCTATTAGCACACAGAGGTTGGTTCTGCATAGAATCCTATTAGCACACAGAGGCTGGTTCTGCATATAATCATCAGCCTCTGTTACTATACTGTTCCCCGCCAGGCCCCCCCGTGCTCTGCTGTCCCCATAAATCAAACCGCTGTGCTAGTGACATGCAGCGTGTCACTAGCAGGCTGTTTACATGCAGACTGTCACTCTCCGCCGCTCCTCCGCCTCCTCTACAGCATCGCTCCCCGCCTGCGTCCCTTCCCTCCACGCCTCTGTAAGCTGATTGGAGGGATAGATGAGAATTCTTAGAATTGCTTACGTTAAGCCAAATACAGATGCCATGGTTCCAGTTAGCACACTAACCTTATAAACAGAACTTAAAAGATAATAAATTAATAATGACATTCAGTTTAAAGCTATTGTGATGATGTTGTCTTTTATAGAGGAGCTTTAAAATACACGTTAATTGTTATTTCATAGAGGATTTTGTTTGCTGGGAAATATAATAGAAAGAAGCCATTCTGGTTCTTCTATTAATTTAAAGCTTGCTAGTCAAAGCTTTGAATACTACTTTGGCAAGCTTGTCAATACAATTTTTCTTTATTTTTATTGTGTTGTAGTAAGTAAATGTTCACTATACCAATATAAGTTATCCATAGAAAGTGTATCTATGGTAAACAATAGCACACTCTAAATTGTGGTGACAGCCTTGCTATTTGCGTTTCCTGGGAGGAGGCATAGCACATTCAATAATCTATCCCTCCTTTCATGGCATGGATGTTTAGAATTGTGAGATGCATTACAGAGATGTTGGGGACTGCAAGTCGGGTGGATATGGCTTGCTACTCACCCTCCTCTTGTTGTCTCTTATTTAAGTAAGGTATGGCAGTGTCCTGTCAGTCAAAGGTCCCCTAGAGAGGGAGGTGAAGAACTGATTTGCAAAATATGGTCTTTGAAGGTAACTTAAAGGAAGGAATTAAAGGATATTGAAGTTGCCACTAAGGATGAGCAAACAAAAGCAAAATTCAGTTTCACCTGAAGAAAAACTGAAACTGAGCATTAAGTTGACTCAAACCGTAGCAGTAGGAGTTAAGTAACCTTGGTCCCCTCCTCTGGCTCCAGCACTCCACACCCTTCCTCTACATCCTCCCTATGTAAGATCCACCGTGCCTGGCAAGCAGCAGAATGCTGAGACCCGGGCTGCATCTTCTACTTCCGGGTCTCGGTGAGCCGCTGAGGTCAGTGGAGTGCAAGAGGCTTCTCAGATCTCATTGGATAGGCGGAGGACACGCTCTCAGTACGCACTCCACAGATGTAAACAGTAACTCTGACGTCCCTTCTTGCGTGTCAGCGGATTCAGCTGACACGCTGGATTGCTATTGGTTTGTTTTTGATTCTGCTTTCTGTTGATTAGTTAGTCCAAGTATTCAAACTTGGTGAGTGCCCCATCATCACCCATGATAGCATCAGCTTTGGCTTGTTGCTGGGTAGAGCTCACTGTATACTATTGATTCCTGTTGCCGACTTTTGCCTTGTATTTTGACCACGCTTAACCTCTGCTTGATTCCTGTTGCTGACCACTGCCTTGTATTGACCACCACGCTTATACTCTGCTGGATTGCTGTTGCCAACCTTGCCTTGTACCTCAACTACGCTTTGCCTTGCTGCCTGGATTGACCCCTGCTTGGACACGGATTTGCATGAACACTGCCTGGACTGACTTTGGCCTGTCTTTGACTACGCTACCTGTGAGAAGTTCCAGTCCTGGACTCTCTAACTGCTGCTTGGAGCTTCTGGCTCTTCTGCCACTTGATCCATTCGTCTGGATAGCCTCATCTACTAGGCCTCAGGTGACTGTCTTGCACATATATATATATATATATATATATATATATATATCCATAGCGCTTTTCTCCCATAGGACTGTATCAGCTGTAGTCGGTACAAGACCTTTTTTGGAAGGCCAGTGTAGAGAGCATTGCAGTAGTCCAGTCGGGATGTGATGAAGGCGTGGACTAAGGTTGGCAGATCTTCTGGGGGGGATGAGGTGCTTGATTTTTGCAATGTTCTTCAGGTGAAAATAGGATGATTTCACCACAGCAGAGATTTGAGTTCTGAAGTTTAAATCCCAATCAATTAGAACTCCCAGGCTATGCACATGATCAGAGCTGCACAGATCCGTGCCTCCTATTCCCAGTGGTGAAGACTGCAAGTTAAGTTGTTTTGTTATCATGCTCTGCCCTCCTATCAGAAGGACTTCAGTTTTGTCTGCATTTAGTTTCAGCCAGTTGTCATTCATCCATTGCTGTAGTTCACGTAAGCAGGCGTTTATAGTTAGAGTTGGGTCTGTCACACCAGGCTTGAAGGAAAGATATAGTTGGGTGTCGTCTGCATAGCAGTGGTATGTCAGGCCATGTTTTTGGATTAGTTTTCCCAGCGGTAACATGTAAATCGTGAAAAGCAGGGGAGAGAGGATTGAGCCCTGGGGCACCCCATACTTAAGTGATACAGGGGTGGACAGAAAGGGCCCCATAGACACTTTGTGGGTTCTGCCACTCAAGAAGGAATGGAACCACTGAAGAACTATGCCATCAATGCCGCAGTATTCCTGTAGCCTGTTTATCAAGATGTCATGGTCAACTGTATCAAAGGCTGCAGAAAGGTCTAGCAGTATGAGGATGGAACACTCTCCTCTGTCTCTTGCCATGAGCAGGTGGTTGCATATTTGGATGAGGGCAGTTTCAGTGCTGTGGTGTTTCCTGAAGCCAGACTGGAATGGGTCATAACTGTTGTTTTGTAGGATTTTGGCTTCTAGCTGGAGGTAAACAGCTTTTTCAATTAGCTTGCCCAGAAAGGGGAGGTTAGAGACAGGTCTGTAGCTGGTCATTGCATCTGGGTCCAGGGAGGATTTTTTGAGGAGAGGCCTGATGATTGCTTCCTTCAGTAAAGCAGGAAATATCCCTGATTTTAAGGAACAGTTAACAATTTTTAGGAATACCGGTACGAACAGGTCGGGGCAGTTCAACATGAACTGTGTTGGGCCAGGATCTAGGTCACAGGTAGTTAGGCGGACGTGAAGGAGGATGCTTGATGTGACTTCTTCATCAATTTCTTTGAAGTTTGACCAAGGTGTTACATTGTCTCTGCTAATGGTCTTCGGCGCTATATTAGGCTCAGATGCTGTAAGTTGGATGGCGGACCTTATAGCGGAGACTTTGTCTGTGAAGAAATGGGCAAATTGGTCACAGAGGTCCTTTGAAGACTCGATGTTAAGTTTTTGACATGCCGGGTTGCAGAGTTTTTCCACTGTGCGGAACAGTTGGGCTGGTTTGTTAACTGCATTTGCAATCTCTTGTGATAGAAAGGATGATTTTTTTCCCGTGATTACCTTTTAGTAGCTCTTCAAGTGGAGGATTAAGGCATGTTTGTCTTCTGGGGACTGAGATTTGCGCCACTTTCTCTCAAGTTTTCGGCCTTGTCTTTTCAGCTCTTTTATAGCGTTATCAAACCACTGTGCATGATGGTGTGGAGTAAGATATTTGGTGCGCAGAGGAGCAATGGTCTCAAAGGTGGAGGACACACATTTGTTGTATTTAAACACCAGAGTATCAGGGTCCAAGCTGGAGTCAGTCAATTCATCAAAGCTAAGGTTATCTCGGATATGTTGAGGTGTTAGCCCTTTTAAGCGGCGATATTTTATTTGAGTCTTGACCTGGTGTTTGACAGCTGGTATTGAGAGGGAGAAGTGGATAGTGTGATGGTCTGACCAGGCAACAGGATTAATTTCCACATTGGCTATTGACAGTCCAGTATGGAATATAAGGTCCAGAGTGTGGCCTTTCCTGTGAGTAGCAGAGCTGATTGATTGGAGGAAGCCCAGTTCATGTAAGGCATGAGGTAGCTCTATTCCAAGTTTTGAAGAGGAGTCATCCACCCATGTATTGAAATCTCCAAGAACAATCCATCTGGGGTGTTCCAGTGTTAGGTTGCATAGGAGGTCTACAAGTTCCTTAAGGAAGTCTGAGTGTTTTTCTGGTGGGCGGTAGATCAGCAATATGTTAATGTTTTTCTCAGCTGAAAGTTGCACCCCCAAGCATTCAAACGAGTTGGTAGGACCTACAGTAAGTAGTCTGATTTTCAAAGCTGATCTAAAGCAAAGTGCAACCCCTCCTCCCCTGCGTTCTTTCCTGTTGCAGTATATTACTGCTAAGGTATTATCAGGCATGTCTGGTTTAATCTACTGCCTATCAGACTGTATGCTACATCTGCCTGCATGGTGTATTATAGTATTGTGTTAGGTAGGAGTTTGCGCAGGTGCTATGGACTGGGCTCTGTGTCAGTCACATGGGCATACGGCCTGAACTGTGGATATTGACCAGACAAGCCTGACACCCTATACTTCCTTTTTTCACTCCTGATGTGTTCTCCTTCTAGATTTGAGGATGTAGAGGGGCATGGAGCACTGGAGCCAGAGGCAGCAACAAGGTGAGTTAACCCCCACTTCTGTGGCCTATGTAAACTAATAATTAGTTTAGGTTTTGCTTCTGCCTGCTCATTCAGAGTTGCCAGTACTATAATTTTTATTTGTAAAATGTCTGTTCTCTGTAATTTTAATCTTTTTACTTTTAGGGTATCAAACCATTAAAAAAATGCATTGAATTAAGTCAGAACACTGGTGTGTGTGATAATTCCAGGACAGTATTTCAGAAAGCATTAGAAGCAGCCCAACAGTTAGTCGACAAAAGTGCAGTCTTACAGGGACATGTATTTTGCTAGGTACAATGTTGGCTGACAACAACAATACACCTAAGTGTAGTTCTTAATAGAAAACTTTTTTCTTCTATAATATTTTGCATGTTCAATCAATAATGCGCTTTCAGTAAATTGTTTATTTTGTACACATTTTGTTTGACACGTTTATTCCTTTATAGATATAGTGATGTATGTAGGTCACTCAATTCCCAGAAATCTTTATTTTTTTTCCTATATACTTTCTATGTTTATACACTTACTGTATATTTCTTTGCAGACATGTCCCATGGATCAATGTTGTTGAAATAAATGGATGCCTAGGGTGTTGGACTTTTCATGCTAAATAATTGTTGCCATTTTTGTTTTGTGGAAATGACAGCAATATTTATGTTTTGTAGGCTAATCCTATCTTAATTTAAAACAAAAGCTACAGCTCACGGATGATTTCATAGAAAAACCTGATATATATATTATATATATATATATATATATATATCAGGTTATATATATATATATGATATTGATTATTATAATATATATATTGATTTAACAGGGTGGGCTTCATGGTAATGCTGCTGAACAAACATTTACCATCATTTTGCAGTCATAAGACAAGCAGTGCAAAGAGAGGCAAGGGTAACCTGTCAGATGCAAGTTGAATTACACAGAAAGCATACCTTGTATGGCAGATAAAAGCAAGTGGCTGTTAATTTTTGGGTATGAAGGACTGAAAGGGAGGCATGTGAATGCCCCTGAAGAATCAGTTAACAGCATTCTGCAGTCATGTCCCAAGTGGTGCAGGAAGAGAAGAGGTTAACCTGACAGATGCAAAGTAAATTTCACAGTAGGAATACCTTGTGTAGCAGATAAAAGCAGCTGGCTGTTACCTTCTTGATGACCCCTGCATATGAATTTAGAGACCCTGTGCCAACCAGTGATGGAGATGAGACTCCTGAACTGTAAGGGATCGTTACTGCCTTTTTTTAATTTCAGGGTTCACATTTCCTTTGCTGGTAGGCAGGGAGTGGGGCATCGCCAGGTTTTTTTTTTCCAGTTTTTCATAGAGTTGGCCACATTCAGCACCATAAAAAGAATATTATGCCATAAATGTTGAACAGAAATTTACAGTCAGCTGCAGCACATCATGTGGTTGATTCACTAAGGAAAATAGTGCGAGTAACCTCCTGTTGCTATTAATTCAACGTGACTTTCTTGTCTTGCATGCTATGCGTGCTAGAGGTAGCATAGTGTGTGTAACTAAGCAATGTGAGCTGCTTACCAAAGCCGGGTGGTAGTGATGCATCTCTAAAGTGATACTTCACTAAAGTGGCTGCAACTATGTTAATTAACATAGTAGAGACCGCGCTATTGAAGTAACATAGTAGAGATACATCCCTTTTGCACGGCTTTGGTAAGCAACGCCAGCTGCTTGGTTGCGCATGCTACGCTGCCATTAGCATGTGTAGAGTGCATGGCAAAAAAATTAAGTTGCACTGATTTAATAGCGCAAGGAACAGAAGGTTGCTTGCTCTATTTTGCTTAGTAAATCAACCCCATATTTTGTTATAAAGGATGAGCTTATTGTCTATAATACCATAACATAATAAAAGCTGATGGTATTATAGTCAATCAAGCTTGAATGCAAGCTTCAGTAAGGTGCAGTCACCAGAAGTAATTTGTGTGCTGGTTACTGCAGCCTGACATAAGTTTAGTGCATTAGTCCCACTGACAGGTTCTGCTACATTTTATAAGTAATTTATACATAGATCTTTACTTAGAGGCGTACTCTTTAATTTAAAGTTATAAGGTAAATACAAAAGAAACTTAATCTACTACTGATAAGATATTAAGTAAAATTAGCACACCTGTGTGGATTCTAATGAATGACATAGCTATCTAAATTAAAACGCTTTCCAGTCAGACTTTTTAACATAAAATAATTGAGTTTCTTCTTCACAAGGAAAAAGACAGAACAATCCATAATCGTCAATTATTTTATTTGCAAAAGATTTTGTGAGACCTCATAACAGAGCATTAAATAAGCAGATGACCTTACAGACTGTGAAAAAATACTAAATCACTTTCATACTCAGCAGCCAATTGTTTTAGGCATTTTTTTTGGCCGATTTTAATCTGCCAAAGCACAATCAACCCTTCTCCCCTCCCCCAATTTTTGTGGATTGCTAGCCTCCACTAGCAAAGTTTGTCAAATTGAAATTTATATACAATGTTTCTATTTGGACCACTGACGATTTTATACATTTGTACACACTGAAAAACGCAAGCAAAATCGCAAACGCATGCGCTTTTCGCAAGTGCATGTAGTTTTAAAAACGCATCGTATGCGTTTTTAAAAAACGCATGCGCTTTTGCCTGCGTTTTTGATGCGTTTGCGTTTTTCTTGTCATTGCTGATTGGCTAAAGCAGGGGTGCCCACACT
Organism: Hyperolius riggenbachi; assembly: GCF_040937935.1. Lineage (NCBI taxonomy): Eukaryota > Metazoa > Chordata > Amphibia > Anura > Hyperoliidae > Hyperolius > Hyperolius riggenbachi. The sequence continues at coordinate 94,814,664 of NC_090655.1, read as the reverse complement.
TTCTCGCCTCGCGAGCTACTTTAAAATTCGCCGAAGCCAGGAGATCTACCGATGTTTCAAATGCACCCATCCCCCCCCCCCCCCCCCCCGGAAATGTAGTTAGGTATAGGTCCCTTCAGTATAGGTTAGCCGGGTATAGGTCCCTTCAGTATAGGTTAGCTGGGTATAGGTCCCTTCAGTATAGGTTAGCTGGGTATAGGTCCCTTCAGTATAGGTTAGCTGGGTATAGGTCCCTTCAGTGTACGTTGGCTGGGTATAGGTTCCTTCAGTATAGGTTAGCTGGGTATAGGTCCCTTCAGTATAAGTTAGCTGGGTATAGGTCCCTTCAGTATAGGTTAGCAGTGTATAGGTTCCTTCAGTGTAGGTTGGCTGGGTATAGGTCCCTTCAGTATAGGTTAGCTGGGTATAGGTCCCTTCAGTATAGGTTAGCTGGGTATAGGTCCCTTCAGTTTAGGTTAGCCAGGTATAGGTCCCTTCAGTATAGGTTAGCAGGGTATAGGTCCCTTCAGTATAGGTTAGCTGGGTATAGGTCCCTTCAGTATAGGTTAGCCAGGTATAGGTCCCTTCAGTATAGGTTACCTGGGTATAGGTCCCTTCAGTATAGATTAGCTGGGTATAGGTCCCTTCAGTATAGGTTAGCTGGGTATAGGTCCCTTCAGTATAGGTTAGCCAGGTATAGGTCCCTTCAGTATAGGTTACCTGGGTATAAGGCCGGTTTCTTCCTGCGGCGGCGTCCAGGTATTCACTCCCTCAGCCGAGGCTCCGGTGGGCAGCGTGAATGGAGTTGCTCTGCTCCCCTGAATGGCTGCGCGCCTCTGCTCCCCTGATTGGCTGCGCGCCTCTGCTCCCCTGATTGGCTGCGCACCTCTGCTCCCCTGATTGGCTGCGCGCCTCTGCTCCCCTGATTGGCTGCGTGCCTCTGCTCCCCTGATTGGCTGCGCGCCTCTCCTCCCTTGATTGGCTAGGCTCTCTCCTCCTTCGCGATCAGCGGCCAGCAGCAGAAACTGCGTACTAGAAGCAAAAAGTCTATGTTACATTTTGATCAGTATGACCATCCAACAACTTTGTTGTCAGAATTTCCATCCAACAGAGCAAGGCAATAAATGTGAGATAATAAATCTAAAATACATACTGGAGCTACTTATTGTAAATGGATAAGGATGTGTGGCACATCGTATCTCAGATGACAGATTTTGCTTCTTGAATGCATACTTTTATTTTACAGTACATCACCTTTTTTATGATGCCATCAAATGCATATGAAATGAGCAATAGCCTTAAAAAGACATATTTCCTATGGCTCTTTTGACTAAGCTAAATATTTCTAGACAGCACAACAATGTTTTACCTTACTCAATGTATAGAATATATATAATCTTAAAACTGTTGGCTGAAATTAATATTATTATTATTATTATTATTAATATTAATAACAACAACAACAATCAGCATCATTATAAATACAAAATATATTTCCCTTTTTATAACCATACATTTATTGAAAAAGGATTATGTTAAATGTGTAAATGGATACATTACATAACATTAAACGAAGAACAAAGATGTAGTTCAGAGAGTGAGGGTGCAAATCCTCAGAATTCTGTTGGGTCAAGGGACCATCTGACCACGTGGTCTGCAAAGCACGGTCAGGCCTGCCCGAAGACTAAGTCAGTTCTCACACACAGCATCTCTGCCTGCACGCCGTGTGACTGCCTGCCCCAAGACTAAGTTGCTCCCCACACAGCACCTCTGCCTGCAGGCAGCTTGCCTGCCTTCTCCACCACCACCACCAACAGGGTCCATAACTCCAGGCGGATTCCTGAATGTTTAAGGCCGCTGCTAGCAGCGGCCTCTATAATAATTTTTCTGGTGCATGTACATGCCTGCCTAATTTTTCTGGCTGCACTGTGGCTGCAACAACAAAACAAAAGACATGTACATGTGCCAATTCCCCTTCATGATCATTACCTTGCTGCGGTGAAGGGGCTTGCATATCACAATTAGTGTTAGGCGAACACCTAGATGTTCGGGTTCGCGAACGTTCGCCGAACATCGCCGCGATGTTCGGGTGTTCGCGCCGAACTCCGAACATAATGGAAGTCAATGGGGACCCGAACTTTCGTGCTTTGTAAAGCTTCCTTACATGCTACATACCCCAAATTAGCAGGGTATGTGCACCTTGGGAGTGGGTACAAGAGGAAAAAAAATATTTGAAAAAAAGATTATAGTTTTTGAGAAAATTGATTGTAAAGTTTCAAAGGAAAAACTGTCTTTTAAATGTGGAAAATGTCATGTTTCTTTGCACAGGTAACATGCTTTTTTTCGCCATGCAGTCATAAATGTAATACAGAGAAGAGGTTCCAGGAGAAGGGACCGGTAACACTAACCCAGCACCAGCAGCAGCACACGTGATGGAACAGGAGGAGGCGCAGGAGGAGAAGGCCACGCTTTGAGACACAACAACCCAGGCCTTGCATGAGCACAAGAAGCGTGCGGATAGCATGCTTTGTACCGCCATGCAGTCATAAATTTAATAAAGATAAGTGGTTCAATAAACAGGGACCACGCGGCAACGCTAACCCAGCAGCAGCAGACGTGATGGAACAGGAGGAGGCGCAGGAGGAGAAGGACACGCTTTGTGAGACACAACAACCCAGGCCTTGCATGAGGACAAGAAGCGTGCGGATAGCATGCTTTGTACCGCCATGCAGTCATAAATGTAATAAAGATAAGAGGTTCCATAAACAGGGACCGGCAACGCTAACCCAGCAGCAGCAGCAGCACACGTGATGGAACAGGAGGAGGCGCAGGAGGAGAAGGCCACGCTTTGAGACACAACAACCCAGGCCTTGCATGAGGACAAGAAGCGTGCGGATAGCATGCTTTGTACCGCCATGCAGTCATAAATGTAATAAAGATAAGTGGTTCAATAAACAGGGACCACGCGGCAACGCTAACCCAGCAGCAGCAGATGTGATGGAACAGGAGGAGGCGCAGGAGGAGAAGGCCACGCTTTGTGAGACACAACAACCCAGGCATGCATGAGGACAAGAAGCGTGCGGATAGCATGCTTTGTACCGCCATGCAGTCATAAATGTAATAAAGATAAGAGGTTCCATAAACAGGGACCGGCTACGCTAACCCAGCAGCAGCACACGTGATGGAACAGGAGGAGGCGCAGGAGGAGAAGGCCACGCTTTGAGACACAACAACCCAGGCCTTGCATGAGGACAAGAAGCGTGCGGATAGCATGCTTTGTACCGCCATGCAGTCATAAATGTAATAAATATAAGAGGTTCAATAAACAGGGACCGGGCGGCAACGCTAACCCAGCAGCAGCAGACGTGATGGAACAGGAGGAGGCGCAGGAGGAGAAGGCCACGCTTTCAGGCGCAACTCAGGCCTTGCATGAGGACAAAAAAATGTGTGCGCAAAGCAATGCAATGAGTAGTTTTCAGGACACAATGGGCTATTCAGAGGAGCTATTCCCACCCCCACAATCTTCTACCTGTGAAAGGTCAATGGAACAGCCACAAATGTTGTGCCCGGATTCACAACCTTTTTCTGTGGAAAATGCACCTCGCACTGAAATGCAAGGCGAGGCCGAGGATGAACATGACGTCAACAACTCAACATGACGCAAAATGGGGGCGGAACAGAAAGCTGCTTTCAATGTTTTGAAGGCCTTAATTGCCTCCGGTGGCCAGTTAGATGCATCATTCATCACACCCAAATCCCAGAGCAATGTGTGCAGGAATTTGAATCGCAGGAGGTGTACCGAGATCATCTGGACAAGTGACCAAGTGACCAAGTGACCAAGTGACAAGTGACCAAGTGACAAGTGACAAAGTGAAAAGTGACCAGTGACAAAGTGACAAAGTGACTGACAAAGTGACAAAATGACAAAGTGACAAAATGACAAAGTGACAAGTGACAAGTGACAAAGTGACAAGTGACAAAGTGACAAAGTGACAAAGTGACAAAGTGACCAGTGACAAAGTGACAAGTGAGAGGTTGTTCTGGGGAGCTCTACTCCACTGCACACAGTCACATATGAGGAGAGGTCTCGTCGGGACTGCTGATCCTCCTCAGCTTGCTCAAAGCCTTGAGGGTTCCTGAAGATCCTCTGCTTGGAGTTCGCCGGGGTTCAGCTTGGTGTCGGGGTCGGCGGCGTCCTCCTCACTCCAACGTGGCAGATCTTCTGTTGAAGGAAAAAAAAAAACATTTTTAAAAGTCCAGTACCGCTTCTGAAGGACTCACCAAGAGATGCAGGAGCGCTTCAATCTAGCGCACCATCGCTCGCTGGGTGATGTCCCTCCCTACGCGCTGGAATTCTACGCTGCACATGCTAGCACGCTTTTGCGCAGTGCCGAGGCGCATTCCAGCAGCTAGCTACCAAGCTTCTGTGGATCTGATTGGGCCACCATGTTGGATCTCTGCCAAGTCCTCCAAAATTTTGAGCAATCCACGTTGCTTGTGACTGAGCAGTGACAACTCTACAGTCAGCATTACAATACCACTGCTGTGTTTACTGAAGAAATCAATGTTGAAGATGGAAACAGCTGGCATGATGCAAGTGGGGGAATCTGAAGATGAAAACGATCAGCGTGATGATACCAACATCAGGCAACCTGCCTCAGGAAACGCTGGTCCCAGCTATGACAAAGAACAGGACGAGGAACAGCTGGAGTTGGAGCAGGAATTGGATGCCCCCACTGCCGAGGGACAGAGCGGTGCACGTTGGACTTCCACAATTTATCGGGAATGGACAGCAGAAGAGGAAGAAAGTGATGCTGGTGACGAATATGGTGCATCACAACAATCACAACGCTCACAAAAACATGAAGACAGAGGAGTCTGGCAGGATTCTCTGGCACACATGGCTCAATTCATGCAAGACTGCATTGAACGCGGCCCGCGCATTATTCACTATTCATTATTATTCATTATTCTGGACAACACCAATTACTGGGTTTATACCCAGTTTATACAAACACAATGTTAAAAAACTGATTGAAGAAAGTGTCAGACAGGTCAAAAATGGAACAATTCCAGCAGGCCCTTGAGGATGGAGACTTTAGAGAGGAGATTGACATCCTCCTCCTTCTCTAGCCAGTTGTACGCCGACAGACTGACTTCAGCAAACCCAGGAGGACCAGGAGGGCAGCAAAGAACACAAGCTGCTGCTAGTGCCCAAAAGGGAATGGTATTGGCAGTGTCCTTGGAGTGGGAACATTTTCTGACACCCATGCAGCAGCCCACAGAACAGCAATCGGGCAGTTCTACGTCCTCCAACACCAATCGCCTGGAGAAGATGGTCAAGGACTACATGTCAGATGGCGTAGCTGTGTTGAACAATCCATCTGCAGACATACGGTGAGTGTGACAGCACAGAAGGACCATGGCAACTCACTCATAGTACCACAGTTTGATAGTGCTGCCCAAAAAATTATATGGATCCGTGGACCCGGGCAGTACTGGGAAGTGGGAACGCAGATTTTAGTACCTAAACACACGATACAACATGTTTTCCGGGGTCGGACTCTGAGGCACATACAGATGGTCCCGATCATCATCCTCATCATACAACTCTTCTCCTGAGTCTGACCCACCCACCACCTCTGCCACGCCAACATCCCCAGACACAGACCCCTCATCGTCCTCAACATTAACTTGGGATGCTGGCCTGAGTCAGACCTCCTCCTCCACATCAGGCCCCATCATCTCCTCAATGGCAGCCCTCATTAATCGCTCTGGCGATGGACCGATGGACACAACGTTCTCCTCCGGGGAGGGCTGCTGCTGACCACTGGCTGCTGGGGTGGATGTTATAGCTTGCGTGGGGCGTTGGCTGTTGCTGTTGTTGGGAGTGCTGCTCACAGCAGAGGTCTCTGAGGAACTCATGGTGAGCTCATATAGTGGTTGGCGGTGAGTGGAGTATTACTGATCCCAGCAATATACACACTGACTGGCAGAGTACGCAATGCTATATAGTGTGGCTGAGCGGTGTACACAGAGTGGCAGTAAACACAATGCTATATAGTCTGGCTGAGCGGTGTACACAGAGTGGCAGTACACACAATGCTATATAGTCTGGCTGAGCGGTGTACACAGAGTGGCAGTACACACAATGCTATATAGTGTGGCTGAGCCGTGTACACAGAGTGGCAGTAAACAATGCTATATAGTCTGGCTGAGCGGTGTACACAGAGTGGCGGTACACACAATGCTATATAGTCTGGCTAAGCGGTGTACACAGAGTGGCAGTAAACAATGCTATATAGTGTGGCTGAGCCGTTTACACAGAATGGCAGTAAACAATGCTATATAGTCTGGCTGAGCCGTGTACACAGAGTGGCAGTAAACAATGCTATATAGTGTGGCTGAGCGGTGTACACAGAGTGGCAGTAAACAATGCTATATAGTGTGACTGAGCCGTGTACACAGAGTGGCAGTAAACAATGCTATATAGTGTGGCTGAGCCGTGTACACAGAGTGGCAGTAAACAATGCTATATAGTCTGGCTGAGCAGTGTACACAGAGTGGCAGTACACACAATGCTATATAGTCTGGCTGAGCCGTGTACACAGAGTGGCAGTACACACAATGCTATATAGTCTGGCTGAGCGGTGTACACAGAGTGGCAGTACACACAATGCTATATAGTCTGGCTGAGCGGTGTACACAGAGTGGCAGTAAACACAATGCTATATATAGCGTGGCTGAGCGAGGTACACAGTGGCAGTACACACAATGCTATATAGTCTGGCTGAGCGGTGTACACAGAGTGGCAGTAAACAATGCTATATATAGTGTGGCTGAGCGAGGTACACAGTGGCAGTAAACAATGCTATATATAGTGTGGCTGAGCGAGCGGTGTACTACTGTTCCCAGCAGCGACACACAATGACTGGGGGGGACCCTGGCTAGTGTGGCTGGAGAGCGAACTACCCTGCCTGCCTACCCAAAGCTAAACCCACAGAGAAATGGCGGAGATATGACGTGGTTCGGGTATTTATTTACCCGAACCACGTGACCGTTCGGCCAATCAGAGCGCGTTCGGGTCCGAACCACGTGACCCGTTCGGCCAATCACAGCGCTAGCCGAACGTTCGGGGAACGTTCGGCCATGCGCTCTTAGTTCGGCCTTGCGGCCGAACGGTTTGGCCGAGCACCATCAGGTGTTCGGCCGAACTCGAACATCACCCGAACAGGGTGATGTTCTGCAGAACCCGAACAGTGGCGAACACTGTTCGCCCAACACTAATCACAATGAAGCAATGACCACCGGCTATATGAGTGGCTCGGGGGTGGGGGGCACACCCAAGATAATAAGGTCGTGCTTCATTGTGGACAGACCAAATTTGATCAGCTGGACAGTCACTGTTCTGTCATTCAGCTACCTCAGCCCGGCGACCATATGGGCTTGAAAACCGCCATGGCCTGCACTCTGGCCATGGTTCGCACCAGTCCAGCACGGCCATCACTACACAAACAGCTGTTTGTGGTGCTTTACACAGTGAGTTTGGTGTATCAGTGTGAAGCAGTACTCTAATTACACTCCCTGATTGATGTATACACATTCAAGATGTTTTAAAGCACTTTAGGCCTTCAATTTAGCATTCAATGAGATTTCAGCCCTTAAAACGCTGCTTTGCGTCAAATCCAGATTTTTCCCAGGGACTTTTGGCATCTATCCCACTCCTCCATGCCTCCCTCCAGGTGTTAGACCCCTTGAAACATCTTTTCCATCACTTTTGTGGCCAGCATAAATTTTTCTAGTTTTCCAATTTTGCCTCCCCATTGAAGTCTATTGCGGTCGGTAAAGTTCGTGCGAACCAAACTTTTGCAGGAGGTTCGCGAACCGAAAATTGGAGGTTCGGGCCATTTTTAATTGCCATTACTTTTTTTTTAAATACATTTTAATACATTTGAAAAATAGCCTTAATCTATCCTTCAAATCCAATTGACCCCTTATCTCACATGTCAGGTTGAATTTCCCAGCAAAGCTAAACACATAAGCCTGAAGCAAAGCCACCTGACCAATATCAGCCAATATGGTCCTTGACAACAGGTGAAGGTACTCTGCAAGAGGGGGAAGTATTCTCTTCTGGCAAGAACCCTTGTCCCACCTCAAGTGCTCAATAGCAGTTAGTGATGAGCCTGGGGAGACTTATTTTTGACTCCAGAAGCCTCCTTTGATAGTAAAACTCCCTGAATTCACCCACTCAAATTAAATGAGATTTAAAGGACATTGCTACTAGCAAACTTTTAATATGAAAGAACCTAACACCTTTAAACAGCATTTTATTAAAAATATATTTAAAAAAAGTTTTTTTCTTAGCATCTTACATAGTTACATAGTTATTTTGGTTGAAAAAAGACATACGTCCTTTAAATTCAACCAGTATAAAGTACAACACCAGCCTGCTCCCTCACATATCCCTGTTGATCCAGAGGAAGGCGAAAAAACCCTTACAAGGCATGGTCCAATTAGTCCCAAAAGGTAAAAATTCTTTCCCAACTCCAGATGGCAATCAGATAAAATCCCTGGATCGACATCATTAGGCATTACCTAGTAATTGTAGCCATGGATGTCTTTCAATGCAAGGAAAGCATCTAAGCCCCCTTTAAATGCAGGTATAGAGTTTGCCATAACGACTTCCTGTGGCAATGCATTCCACATCTTATCGTAATCTTGGCCTTATGAACAGTCCTAATGATTGCTCTCCAATTACCCTCCAATTATCATTTGTACTGCACACTTCACATTTTTCTTACTGCAATATGCTTACTAGATCTCTAGAATGCTCACTAATTCTGCTTGTCAGCTGCCCTTCACGTACAATCTTTAACCTCTTTAACCTCTGTTCTAATGCATTTGTCTTGACTCTTGAACAATCTTGTTTAACGCAACCGAGACGGAGTGACCTATGTTGATAGAGGGGCGGGACTTTGAGCGGCAGGGCACCGTACGCCGCCTAGTAAGGGTATTTAGGCCGCTTGTCCCATTACCTCCTCTGCAGCCTCCGTAGAAGCGCATAGCGCGAAACGGCCGTCAGGCTCTTCCTCCCTCTGCACCCACCATCACGCCACAACTATCCACCTCAGGGTATGTGTCTCCACTACAATGTTTTTATGCTTGCATGTATTCACACGCTGCTTATGTGGAACAAATAAATGTGATTGACAGCAGTGCCGGCGCTTTTCTTCTCTCCTCACCGATATAGACAAACTGCTGCCTGAGCACACTGGGATGCACATAGCCGTACCTGACTGCGTGGATTAAGTCATCTCCCCCCCCCCCCTTCCACCCCGATAGAAGTCCAATACCTGCAGTGCCAGCGTTTTCTACACCTCTACCCTCCACAGTATACAATCTTGTTTAACTTGTAACAGTCTGTAACACTAATGACCCCTGTCTCCTAACCTTCACCCCCTATATTTTCACCACCATAAATGGCTATTTTAAAAGCCGCAAGTAGTGGCTATAAATGGTATGAAACAGCTATAAACAGTAAATAGTGAGCGCCAAGGCCACTCACTATGCACATTGTAGCTATAAGTAGCGGATGGCCGGGAGTGTCCAAATTACTGTTTATAGTCACCGATCACAGCTTTTAACATCAGCACCTATGCCAGCGCTGTTTTTAACAGGGTGCCTCTGGTTTCCACTCCAGTGTTTAAGCTATAACCTCTGCAGTTACCTTTACAAGCAGTTGGCAGGGGAGTAGCACACCCTATCACAGCCTCCTCTGTCAGGAAGATTACAGCCAGCCTGCTTGAAGACAGCCTGGGCAAGGTGATAACTCCTCACACACCTAAGAGTTGTAAGCACCTACATTCCTCCCTGTGAATAGATATTTCCCAAAATGATATCCTTAGAAATCAATCCTTACCTTAAAGAGGAACTCTTTAAGGATCAAAGTAAGAGTTTTCAGCAGAAGCGTCACTGCGCTGTATCACCATGTAGGAAAGACAAAATTAACTGTGGCTACAGCTCCTGTGGAAAGCTGAGTGAATGCTGTATGTATCTCTATAAACAAATGGATTGGTATTTGCAGCTGTGTGTATCCAAAGTCAGTTATGTATACTGTACTGCTCTGCAAAGGCATTCTCTGTAGCCAAAATGTATCGGATCTAGCACATAAGTCATCTAATAAGAAAGAGGAGGGATCTTTTTTTATTATTTATTACCACTGTCCCCCTGTATTAACTTGTAACAGTGTCACTAAACACTTGAGTCAGCGTCCAAAAGTAGCAGGGACCATGTGGCGAAGCAAACACACTAATAACAGCGCAATTTCATTTGGGCGTGGCTATTCCGCCAATGTAATTATCTGCTATATCACCTCTTCAGGGCGCAGACTGTAAAAAATGGGCGCATTTTACGGCTATGCCTGCATTCCACGGCTCTTCCACGGCTGTTCATTATACCGCTAAAAGTCTTCACTGCTTAACACGTCTATTACTTGGTTGAGCCTGCGGCTATAGCGCAGATACTTTTGTCTTTCCCACATGGTGATACAGCACAGTGACAGCTAACAGCTGGTAGTAGTACTGCAACAGCCGCAGAAGTTTTGCCCTGCATCCTGCATACCAATCCATTGCACCGGCTTCCATCAGCTGGTTATATCGGTGCAACCACCAGAGCCTCAAAACCTATCAACCTTGTACAGGCTACAAAACGTATTCGGCTATAGAGACCTGTGCTGCCTAATTCAGTGGCAGGATTTTCAGGTAGGGGCAATTTATGGCTGCAGGCATCAGCTCCTGCACAGCACCTTGGCTACAATTGGGCTGTCAGGTAAGGGGATTTCACATCTGCAGGGATCGGTTTTAGCACAGGATCTTGGCTGCAAAAAGGACTCAGCCTCTCAGATACATGAATCTTATGTTTGCCGGCATTGGCTCCAGCACGCCACCTTAGCTTTAATTGAACTCTCAAGTACAGGCAATTTACATCTCCATGCATCACCTCCTGCGCTGCACTGTCTAGCATCTGCCTAGCTAGTGTTTCACAGTAGCCGATTCAGATAGACTTACTGGATTACCTATTTGTACATGGGCATTGCTACAAAGGGGCTGGAGTCATTGATTTCTGCAAATTACCTAGGGCATGATTCACAAAGCGGTGCTAACCTAGTTAGCATGTCTAAAGACTTTGGGCATGCTAACTAGGGTGCTAAGTACTTAGCACGCACCAAAGTAAATCAGATCGCATGCAAAGTCCCACGTGCAAAGGCCGGAGTGCGCTAAAATGTTGCACCGGGTGCAATGGAAACGGCGCACCCGATGCATAGGTGCGATGTTTAGGGCGCATCTAATGTGCCATTATAGGTGCATCCGGTGCACCATGTTCGGCACACACGGTGTGCCATTTTGCACGCATCGGCCTTTGCGCAGGACTTTGCAAGCCATCTGATTAACTTTGCGCGCAATTTTTGCCGTGATAAGTGGCTTTTCACAAGCGTGCTAACAGTTAACACCGCTTTGTGAATCAAGCCCCTAGTATTTGCTTTACACTTACCATCTGCTGCCATGTACACCCACAATTGAATAATCAGGGAAGGAGCTTTTCATCGGCTCCAGAACAGCACCTGTTGGTCAACATTTGTTGTCTAGAGCAGGCCTGGAAAAATTTGGCCCTCCAGCTGTTAAGGAACTACAAATCCCACAACGCATTGCAGGAGTCTGACAGCCACAGTCATGCCTCATTGTGGGACTTGTAGTTCCTTAACAGCTGGAGGGCCAAGTTTGCCCAGGCCTGGTCTAGAGGCATCGGCTCCTGCAAGACTGCGCTGACATACAAATTCCAGTTTTCAGCATTTACAGTTCATGCGGCGCCTAAATGACAGATGTTGTAATAACTATCTTTGTAATAACTATTGCAGGCTACTAATCACTGTTATTGAACTGGATTATAGATGCTAAGATTGGGCTACATCCTACTTGATTTATGTTACAGCCGCTAATATCAGGCAACGTTTCACTGTTATTTGTACTGTATCCGCTTCATATCCACATTTTTGTCCAAGCTACAACATCCTTAATTAAAAATTAACACAGAAAATGGGCACATTTTATGGCTATCGAGGCTTATACTGAGATGGATTTAATTTTGTTATTCGCTAAAATAAGGCTACAGATCACTGGTGTTCATAAGTTGTAACATTGTAACCGATTTTCTTCCAAGATCATGCATATGATAGCCTTAGCTGTTATTTGATGTAGAGGAGGAAAGCGCTGAAAAGTCAAGTAATAGCCGCACAAGAAATGAGCTATAATCGTTAGTTGTTGTAGCAGAGAGAAGTACGACCAAACAAAGAAAATGAGAAACTCCTGGTGTGTGTAGTATGCTTGAAATTAAAGTTTACTGAAATCCGCGCCCATTTTAACTTACGTCTATATTAAATGTAATCGTGGCGAAGCCATTCTTTGAACTGCAGAGATTACTCCTCACAGCTGGTTGATAGCAAAGAAAGGCTACAGGAGTGAAGGTTATGATCTGTTGGCGGGCAGGCAGCCCCGTGGATCATGTGTCCACAGCCTGTGTGAGGAGAAGGAAGAACAAATATATCAATAAATACAAGACAGGCAGTCTCTTGTGAATTGATTGCTCGGGAGGGAGCAGTATGAGAAGAAAGCTGGTTCACAGCGCATTACACATTTTTCATGCGTTTTCCATGCGTTTTTCTATGTTGTTTTTTTTAACAAAAAATTGTTTTACGATGTATTTCTGCTCCCTGTTGTCTTCCTAGTGATTTGCATAAAATGCAAAAGAAAAACGCATACAAAACGCATACAAAACGCATATGCGTTTTGTATATGCAAAGAGCATTTAAACACACACAAAATGCTTAAAAACGCATCTGCATTTAAAAAACACTAATGCAAACGCACCATAGTAAAAACAGCAAAAACACACATAACATTAACATAAAACATGACATAACATGCAGTCTGTCAACGCTATGTTATATGTGCACCTAGCCTAAGTGGTAACGCCCCTTCACTAGGGGTGGACAATTTGCAATTGTGGGAAAGGGAAAAACAGAGGTGCCAGGAAGATTAAAATCTACTAAATCTACTAAAAACAGTTTAAAAATGGTAGTGGTGGACTTACCACCCCATTGAAGACTCAAATTGTTTTGAATCAGGCAACAACTTTATTGTATACTGGGATATACAATAGCATTATTGCCTGATACAAGACATTTTAAATCTCCAATGGGAAGGTAAGTGCACCACTACCTCCCATTTTATTTATTTTTTTAGTACATTTTAATCTTCCTGGCACCTCTGTTTTTTCCCCTTTAACAATCTCTTTATGCCTAGTTTTCAGGGGCATAAAAAGATTTGCATATTTAAGAGTGAGGCATCATTGGAAACCACAGTTGCTCACTTAAAGAGAACCTGAACTGAAAATAAAAGTCTAAATAAACATACACACATCATACTTACCTCCTGTGTAGTCTACTCATCAATCTCTTTCTCCTCTCCTGCGTCCTGTTTGTCCACTGTGATCAATGGAATTCTCCAGCCTCAATTTTGAAAATGGCCATTACCCCATAACAACTTCCCGGTCAGCACACTGTTAAACTGTAATATTGCCCACTTGAGCCATAGGGAAACATGGACATTTTCTTCCACTTTCAGTTGTAACTGTCAGCGGCAGATATATAACTGACGGCAACTGGTATATTTCAGTTCTGACAAAATATTGTCAGAACTGGAAGGGATCACTGTAAGATTGAAATGGTGAGCTTCTGAGAGGAATTGACGGTGTAAGCATGTAATATTCATTTACAGCTACATCCTGTGTTTATTTTAAATAATTTTACTCCGTTCAGGTTCCCTTTAAAGCTGAATTATCACAAATACCTTGTGTTTTAAAAAAGGCAAATTTATATTTATCACTCTTGGAACAAGCCTGCTTTGTTTTTAAGATCTATAAGTGATTTTATTTTTAGATATATAATATGCTTTATTTTCTCTACAAAAGTGGGGTTTTTACTCAATACCTTTTTTTAGAATTGTGTATAAATGGATCATTGGCCCTTAACTGTTAAACTATTTTGACAATGTATAATCCTTTATTAACTTCTTGATACCAATGGGCGTGGATGCGGCGGTAGCTCCAGGACCGCCTAATGCCAAGATTTGCAGGAGATCGCGCATGCTGATGCGCACGCATCTCCGCTTGGATGACGGAGCTTCACTCCACCTTCAGTTTCCCATTGGTGATCGATGCTAGGAGACTGTTAGACGGCAAAACCGCCATCTATTTAGTCCATACAGCGAGGAATCTAAGGCAGCGCTGTACTGGGGACAGCCGTGTGACATGCCTGTACCCCTGGCTGGCTCAGGGGTGATCTACTGTCATAGGCTGAAGCCTATGACAGCTGATTACAGTCATTCGGTGGCGGGGGGAGGGAGGGAGGTAGAGAGGGAAAATGTAAAAAAAAAAACACAAATTTCTTAACAAAATAATAATAAAAATATTTGCAAAAAAATAAACAAACATCCTAGGAGCCATCAAAGCCCACCAACAGAGAGCTCTGTTGATGGGCAGAAAAAAGGGGGGGAATCACTTGTGTGTCCCTGCAGCGAGGCCTTAAAGCTGCAGTGGCCCATTTTTAAAAAATGGCCTGACCTTGGTGGTCCTGTAGGCTGCATTTCCACTTGTGCGGTGGGAATCGTCACTGGAAAAATTTGCATGCGGATGCAAATTTCGCATGCGGGTCTATGCGAATTTTCATGCGAATTCGCATGGATGACGATGTATGTGAATTTAACCATGGCAGTGCTGGTGTGATTTTCCATTGTTTCTATGCGAATTTGCATGAAAATTCGCATACGCAAACCGCATGTGAATTTCCTATTAAATACATTGTATGCGATTTGCATAGCGGTATGCGGTATGCGCATTCTGATGGCTCTGCCATGTGAATTTTTTCTGCAAAGAAAAACGCAAAGGAATCCTGACAAGTGGAAACAGTCCCATTCACTTGTATTACTATGTGAATTTGCATGTCGAAAAACGCATGCGAATTCGCGATAGTGGAAATGGGCCCTAAGTGGTTAAAAAGCACCTCAATAGTAAGTGGTATTTAGGTCATTGCACAAATGTGTTGAAGGACATTTAGCTAAATAACAAGTCATTGCTCACAAATGTTTTTATTACATAATATATATCAGTTTACAGAATACCTCATTTAATCTCTTCCCATCCCTTCCCATCTTCTAAACACATCATTGGAAGTAAGTGCGGACAACCGTGCTGCAATATGTATGTTTTTTTTTTTTTCCTTTTTCAAGCGTTCATTTCCCAATTACTTCAGCAAGAGCGCATGCAGTAAATCAGCGGTGAACAAATGATACACTAAATTACAGGACTGTCCCAGAGATTGATATTTATGTACCAAGTGGCTTCCATTAACAACAGTAAAAAAACAGGTTAAATCAAAGTTAAAGCAAAGTCATAACAGTGTGCCATTCTTTCTAACATGTAACACACCGGGAGCATAACTAGAAAAGGAACAAAGAGGGAAACAGAATTGAATTTACTCGAAAGGCAATCTCTTTAACTGCAGCTGTTTAAACCTGATTCCATCTCAGAATTAAAACTGGGGAAATTGCATTAGCTCTATCTTTAAGTTGAACACCAGCCAACGTTAGATTGTTTTTAGTCATACAACTGTACAGTGCATAGGGTGTTGATTAGAGATGAGGAAAAACTGCCAGCTTTGGTTTATGCTTTCATTAAATATTGGCAGTCTTGCTTATGCAAAAGTAGAATTTTTCAGTTTGCAACTGTCAGTTTTCAAAAGGTGTATACAAGTTTTAGTTGGACCTTTTCAGCCCTCCAGAGAGAATCCATTATCTATGGATAGAGAATTCTCTTTGATACTTACATTTTGTAAAAGCATTCAGGGGCGTAGCAATAGGCCCTGCAGCGCCTGCGCCCGCAGGGGGGCCAGGCCCCCCCCTGGGGCCCGCTTGGGGCCGTTTTTTGGGGGCTGGAGGGGTGGCAGCATGAGGGGAAAGCCTTGCCCACAGTCGGCGGGGAGAGGGGAAGTTCCCCCCTCTCCCTCACCTCGGGGCTCTCCCCTCTGCGCTCCCCTCCAGCTAGTGAATGTGTGTGGGCAGCGGCGGCGGGATACATACCTTCTTCCTAGCGTTCCGTCGCCGCCTTCTCGCTCTAGCGGCTGACGTCACTTCCGGAAGCGGAAGTGACGTCAGCCGCTAGAGCGAGAAGGCGGCGATGGAACGCAAGGAAGAAGGTATGTATCCCGCTGCTGCCCGCTGCCCACACACAGGGGGATTTTCAGGTGTCTGCTGCCCACATTACGATTTTCAGGTGTCTGCTGCCCACATTACGATTTTCAGGTGCCTGCTGCCCACATTACGATTTTCAGGTGTCTGCTGCCCACATTGCGATTTTCTGGTCACTGCTGCCCACATTGCGATTTTCAGGTGTCTGCTGCCCACATTACGATTTTCTGGTGTCTGCTGCCCACATTGCGATTTTCTGGTCACTGCTGCCCACATTACGATTTTCAGGTGTCTGCTGCCCACATTACGATTTTCTGGTGTCTGCTGCCCACATTGCGATTTTCTGGTCACTGCTGCCCACATTGCGATTTTCTGGTCACTGCTGCCCACATTGCGATTTTCAGGTGTCTGCTGCCCACATTACGATTTTCAGGTGTCTGCTGCCCACATTACGATTTTCAGGTGTCTGCTGCCCACATTACGATTTTCTGGTCACTGCTGCCCACATTGCGATTTTCTGGTCACTGATGCCCACATTGCGATTTTCTGGTGACTGCTGCCCACATGGCGATTTTCTGGTGACTGCTGCCCACATTGCGATTTTCTGGTGAACTCTGCCCACATTACGATTTTCTGTCCCACATTACGATATTCTGGTGAACGCTGCCCACATTACGATTGTCTGGTGAATGCTGTCCACGTTACAATTTTCTGGTGACTGCTGCTCACGTTACGATTTTCTGGTGAACTCTGCCCACATTATGATTTTCTGGTGAACTCTGCCCACATTATGATTTTATGGTGAACGCTGCCCACATTACGATTGTCTGGTGAATGTTGTCCACGTTACAATTTTCTGGTGACTGGTGCCCACATTACGATTTTCTGGTGAACTCTGCCCACATTATGATTTTCTAAAGGCCCACATTACGATTTTTTGGTGAACTCTGCCCACATTACGATTTTCTGGCCCACATTACGATTGTCTGGTAAAATGCTGCCCACTTTACAATTAATTTACAGTGAAACGCTGCCCCATTACGATTATTTGGCACCTATGGGGGGGGGGCCCCATCCAAATATTCGCAGGGGGGCCCAGTGATTTCTAGTTACGCCCCTGAAAGCATTCAATGCTAAAATAAATAGCCTCCATCTCCCTCTTGCTACAGTTTTCCTTTAAGGGCTTCTCACACTCTTCAGAACTTTCTTCTTTGTCTATTAGACTTCTGCTTTAAAGGACAACTGTAGTGAGAGGGATAGGGAGGCTGCCATATTTATTTCCTTTTAAACAATACCAGTTGCCTGCCTACCCTGCTGATCCCCTGCCTCTCTAATACTTTTAGCCATAGACCCTGAACAAGCATGCAGCAGATCAGGTGTATCTGACATTATTGTCAGATTTGACAAGATAAGCTTCATGCTTGTTACTGGTGGTGTTCAGACACTACTACAGCCAAATAGACCTGCAGAGATGGCAGGCAACTGGTATAGTTTGAAAGGAAATAAAAATGACAACCTCCACGCTCTTCTCACTACAGTTTTCCTTTAATTCTACATATTTAGACTGTCACAATATATGGGTAAAAAAATATTCTTAAATTTTGGGATAGGCAATGGGAAAATTTCATCATTAGGGTTAGGAAACAACGAAAGGGCTGAGTAGAAGAATTAGGTAAAGGTTAGGGTTAACAGAGATAATGACAAGAAATGGGTTGTACTTGCAGTCAGGTACAGAAGATGGTTGGGTTTAGGATTATGCAGCAAAGGAGAGAGTAAGGGAATCTAAAAAGGTCTAGTGAATGTTCGGGTTCTTTAGAAGACCCTAAACCAAGTATCAGGATATTTCTAACTTCCCTCTGGATTTTTTAGCCAGTTATCAGTTTTTGAACTCTCATATAGATATCCATGATAGACACTTTTACTCATAGATAGTGGATTCTCTCTGCAGGGCGTGTCAGCATTTGCATAGGCACCCTGACTCCCCAACCTTATATGACGAGAGAGAGAGAGAGAGAGAGAGAGAGAGAGAGAGAGAGAGAGAGAGAGAGAGAGAGAAAGAGAGACTTTTGTTTTCTATCCGGATATCCAAATCCAACAGGATATCCAGTATATTGGGTTCGGATATCCGAATCTACTTGGATACCCAAAAGTTTGAATTCGGATATCTGATTCGGATCCGGATATCTGGGTATCCGAATCCGAATTCAATTCGGATTTTGAAAAGGGGTATCTGAGCAGCACTGGTGTGTACAATACAGGATCTTTTAGCACTGAATGTTTTTACAAAATGTAAGTATTATTACAGCTAATGTCTTACAATGCTTCACTTGGCAAAGACAGGCATATTAAAATTTGACCTTGGGTTTGCTTCATGTATTTAAAGTACACTTTTAATGACAGAACCATGGAAACTGCACTTGCTGGCCTTCTAAGCTAATCATCTGGCTATAATACTTTCTGAATCATCTGTATAATGATGCTAACAATATCCTTGTGACGGGAAATAATGTTTTATTACTATTATTATTAACGTTTATTTATAAAGCATGCACTTACATGTACCCAAGATAGGGGAGACTTAACAACATTATATAATGCTACACTGGGGATGTTACAGCATTAAAAAATGGTGCATGAAATAGTGATTTAACAATAAACAGATGTGCACAGATTGCAATGTAGAGATACATGTAGTAGATTAGTCCATATAGTAGTAGAGAAGAACAAACAGGGAAGAGGGCCCTGCAAAATAGGCTTACAATTTAAGGTGTAGGGGAAAGGGACACATCATGGGGTGGGGTTTGTCCAAGAGAGGGGGTTGGAGCTATGAAGATGGTGGGTATACAATAGTGAATAAAAGGGTCTTTAAAGGGACTCTTAAGGCAACCTAAAAAAATGAGTTTTACTCACCTGGGGCTTTTACCAGCACCGTGCAGCTGTCTGGTGCCCATGCAGACTCGCTCCGATGCTCCTGTCCCCCACCGGCAGCCACTTCCATTTTCGGGGATAGGTGCCGACAGGCCTGGGAACATGAGTGATTTTTAACGTTCCTGTCTGCAACAGCGCCCTCTATTTTCCTGTTGCGGCCAGGACAGCTGCAGGGGGCTGGAAGAAGCCCCAGGTGAGTAAAACTCATTTTGTTAGGTTGCCTTAAGTGTCCTTTTAAGGCCTGCTTGAAAGATTTGAAGGTGGGGTGATCCTAATGGGGGACAGAGGGAGGTCCATAGTGTAAGGGCTTCTCTGGAGAAGTCCTAAAGCCTGACAAGTGAGCAAGTGATTCAAGGGGTGGACATTCATACAGTGTTAACCATTTCACCCGCACGTGCATGAGCTTCACGTCTGCAGCGGCAGGTGCTAGAGCTGCAGGAATGCGCTAGTCACATCCCTGCAGTTTGGGGGGTCTTCAAGCGATCCTGTGGGCAGATGCCTGGGATCGCACTGCTCCTGCTAGCAGGGGGGATTGGCTGCAGGGGACAAAAGTCCCCTGTGCTAATCCGAGCATGTCTGCCTAGAATACAGTTTTTGTTCTGTAAATGTGTTTATTCTGTAAATGGAACTGCCACGCTATCTTCCGCCGCCATTTCTGCCAGTTTCCGCAGCCCAATCATTAAATTTATGAATGGAAACAATGTTTACATTCAAAATCTCCCTGCCGCCACTGTGGTCGGAGGCTTCCGATGGAAGCCTACGTCACTTCCACTTGTTACAATGTAACAATACATTGTATCCTATGTAGTGTAATTGTACGCTACATAGAATTTTCCTCAGCGGAGACATCTTGTGGCCAAATAGTAAAATACATCTACTAACTATAGGAAAAAAAAATAATAATATCTATGTCAAAAGGGCATCTTATTATTAAATAATGGGCTCAAAATTAGTGATGGATGTAAAACTGAAAAAATGCACCTTTATTTCTAAATAAAATATTGTCACCATACATTATACTAGGGATATAATTTTAATGTTGCAATAACCGGGACAAATGAGCAAATAAAATGTGTGGATTTTAATTATGGCAGCATGTATTATTTTTAAACTCTAATGGGCGAAAACTGAGAAAATGTTTTTTTTTTTTATTATTCCTGTCAAAATGCATTTAGAATAAAATAATTTTTAACATAA
Organism: Hyperolius riggenbachi; assembly: GCF_040937935.1. NCBI lineage: Eukaryota > Metazoa > Chordata > Amphibia > Anura > Hyperoliidae > Hyperolius > Hyperolius riggenbachi. The sequence goes on along the minus strand of NC_090655.1, from coordinate 94,794,262 downwards.
TGTACAACCCAAAGAAAGCCTAATTGGTGGCGGAAAAAACAAGGTATAGATCATTTATTTGTGATAAGTAGTGATAAAGTTATTGGGGAATGAAAGGGAGGAGCGCTGAAAGGGCAAAATTCTTCTCGTCCATAAGATGAAAAATACCCGCGGGCTGAAATGGTTAAAGAGACTCAGAGACGACATACACTACAGCTCTGAGACTTACCGGGGCTTCCTGCTGCCCCATAAACATGTTTAAGTCCTACACTGTCCTCCCACGGTCTGCCGTTCAGCCACAGTGATCTCCACTACGAGCCCCAGTTGATGCCAGTCAGGGTCTATTGTGCATGTGCGGACCTCCCGCGCATGCGCAGTAGACCCGGATTGACATCACTGAGCCTTGTAACTGAGCTCACCACGGCTGAATGGCAGACCGCGGGAGGACGCCGTGGGACTTAAACGTGTTTATGGGGACAAACCCCACCCCACCTCTCTTGGACAAACCCCACCCCTTGATGTGTCCCTTCCTCCTACACCTTAGTTGGTAAGCCTATTTTTCAGGGCCATCTTCCCTGTTTGTTCTTCTCTACCACTCTATGGACTCAGCTGCTAAATGTATCTCTACATTGCAATCTGTGCACCACTGTTTATTGTTAAATCACTATTTTATGCACCATTGATTAATGATGTGACGTCCCCTGTGTAGCATTATATAATGTTGTTAAGTCTCCCCATCTTGTGTACATGTTAGTGCTTGCTTTTATAAATAACAGTTTAAGTTAATAATAATAGTAATACAACATTATTTCCCATCACAAGGATGTGGTCAGCATCATTATACATATGATTCAAGGGGTGGACATCCATACAGTGTTAAAGAGATTCAGAGACGACATACACTACAGATCTGAAACGTACCCGGGGCTTCCTCCCACCCCATTTAAGTCCCACACAGTCCTCCCACGGTCTGCTGTTCAGCTGCAGTGATCTCCGCTACGAGCCCCAGTCGATGCCAGTCAGGGTCTACTGCGCATGCACAGACCTCCAACGCATGTGCAGTAGACCCGGAATTATGTCACTGAGCCTCGTAATGGAGCTCACCGTGGCTGAATTGCAGACCGCGGGAGGACGGCGTGGGATTTAAATGTGTTTATGGGGCGGAAGGAAGCCCCGGGTAAGTATCAGAGCTGTAGTGTATGTCGTCTCTGAGTCCCTTTAAAGGAGCAAAGACAGTAGGTTGGGAAGCAACCTCTGGATAAGATCCAAAATTTATGAAGGGGAGGTATGGTGAATGGAATAAAATGCCAGGCAGAGCAGTTTAAATGTAATTTTGAGTGGAGCAGGGAACCAGCAAAGAGACTTGCAAAGAGAGGCAGCTAAAGAGGAGTAGTGGGAGGAGTAAAGGAGCCTGGCAGTTGCATTCATTACAGATTGCAGGGTTCAGAACCTGGCAAAATAGTTTGAGTGCCAATATATTTATTATACTTCATATGGTTCAGTAAGTAAAATAATATCAGCATGCTAAGTTTGGGAGTTAAGTGTGAGGATAAACATTTGCTTTAAAAAAAAAGCTAGTATTACACTTAGTTTAAAAGTTACTGTTGGACATTCAAGTGGTTAAAGCAAATATTTATTTCTAGAACAACATTTTTCATATGACATTTAAGCCTGAGACTAAATATAGAGATCTTTATCTTAGCATTATCTGAGAACTTGATTGTTTAAATATGCAGCTCTTCAGTGTACACAGCCACGAATTGCATACAGAATCACCTTGCCTAGTACTAAGAATTTTAACCACTTCAGCCTTTAGTGTTTTTTCACCTTATGCATCCAAGCAATTTTCACCTCCCATTTATTCACCAACAACTTTATCACTAATTATCACAATGAAATAATCTATATCTTGTTTTCTCCACCACCAATCAGGCTTTCTTTGGGTGGTACATTTTGCTGGGAAATATTTTATTCTAAATGCATTTTAATGGGAATATTAAGAGAAAAATAGAAAAACTTATGATTTGTCAGTTTTCAGTCATTATAGCTTTAAAATAATACATGCTACCATAATTAAACCCATGTATTTTATTTGCCCATTTGTCCAGGTTATTACACCATTTAATTTATGTCCCTATCACATTATGGCGCCAATATTTTATTTAGAAATAAAGGTGCATTTTTTTCCGTTTTGCGTCCATCATGATTTACAAGCTTATAATTTAAAAAAAATATTAGTAATTTAACCTCTTTACATGCATATAAAAAAAGTTCAGACCCATAGGTAACTATTTTTTTTTTTTGTTATTGTTATTTTTTTCTAATTATAAATGTTATTTAAATAAATTAATTTTAAATGTAAAAATGTCTATTTATTTTAATAAAAATGTATGTAGACATAGTTTTACTATTTGGCCACAAGATGGCCACAGTCTTTTTTTTTTTTTTTCTTTCTGTAAGGGTACTTACAGGAAGTGAAGGGGGGGGGTGTAACAGAACAATCGCAGCGCCTCCATCGAAGCCAGCGATCATTCTAAGGGACTTAGATCAATGAATAGGAACTGCTTTTCCATTCATTGATGTTCGGGCTAATGGGCGACCCGCTTACCTCGGCGGTTCCGGCCCTGCGAACCCCGGAGGCTCCGTTTTCTCATGGACGTAGCTCCTACGTCCAGCATGCATATTTGGATGTAGGAGTTAAGTCCTGAAGGCTAAAGTGGTTAAGGTTGAGTGGACAAAAACAAAATTCAGTTATGCTTGAGGCAAAACTAAAATTGGGAGACATAAAGTTTTGCAACCAGAGGCAGCAATCAAGATGAGTTAACCCCCACTGCTAGGCTTACGTCCACCAACCCAATAACATAAAATACTAAACACTTATCACAGACACACAATGTGGAGTGCCCTGGGTCATACTGTATAATCATAAGCTGGGGTTGCAGCTTATACTGCACTGCCAGCCTTTCTGGACTATCCCTTGGGAGTTGAGCCTACATATGTATCATTCATATCATTTGTATATCCTGAAATTATAATGATGTTTTAATTGGTTTTAGCTCCTCATTTCCCCCATTTTTGTATCAGAAAAGATTAATTATATTATTAGTTTATTCATGGATTGTTGCGGTATATACATACAATCTTCTTTGCTTCTTTGATATTACAACACATTTTTTATATCTACTTATATTAGAATAGTTAAATTTTGGAGTCATGCTTAAGTAGAATGGTACCAATACATAAACTTGTCCCAACGGGTTAGCAAATTATACAAATGTGCCGTAGAAAGCATTCTGTTCCAGGGCTGTTTCTTCTTAGTTCCTGTCCGGCACTGATGACATGCTAGTTATGTGCACATGCTGCTCCGTAATTTTCTGTTGTCAGAGATAAAACACTTACTTTGTTCGTAACATAATTCATGACAGAATCTATGCCGGTGCTGCTATGTAAGCCACACACTTCCCATTCATTCTCTGCCAGCATTTAACTATCTTAATTTCTCAAGGGGGCTATAAACACTTTGCAATAGCTATTGCTCCTCCTTTACATGAACTCCAGACAATAAAAAAGTAAACTTTTTTCAGCAATGATTAAGCAAATCTGAAATGAAACATAAATGGGGTAAGGAATCGACCGCAAATGAAGGCCTTAATTTATGTCTTATGCAAATGAAGATTCCAATAGTCCTTTTTAAGATAAACAAGGAGAAAACGAAGGCCCCGAAATAATCACTAAATTACATTGAACAGATGTGATACATTAAAGAGAGAGTATTCATGCTGGCATAGAGGAGGCATGCTATAAAGCAGCACGCACTGTAACAAATAGATTAGCTTTTAAACTATTCAGTCTTCAAATGCTAATCGCAAGTCACACAAATGCAGAAGGCCATTTGACTAAAATGCCATAGGTAATTTAAGGAGGTATATCACACCCCAGTAACTTTCAATTCTTTCCTAATATGCCTTTTATTATAAAATGTTCATGCAAAAAAGTGTTAGCAGCCAGCTTGGGGGAGGGGGGGGGGGGGGTTATATTAAGCTGGAATTTTTTTATCATGTAGTTTTTTTCCAAAAGAAACATAATGGCTTAATAGTATGCTTACTATACTGCCATTTCTCTTGAATCTTTATAATTAACAAGTGTGTTCTTTTAGACAGCAAGCTTGAAAAGACAGCCGATAAATGCAAAGCCAACACCATGGCAGACATATGAGATTTGCCATGGCTCATTATTTAAAAAAATGAATGGCTCGTTTAAATTCGGACAAGGGCAACTAGGGAATTCTGAATGCCTGACCTGCATGCGTGTTCTGGGCCATTGACTCATTAAAGGAAACCTGAGACCAAAGAGGCCTCCAGTTTTATACTTACCTGGAGCTTCAACCAGCCCCCTTGAGTCTGCTTCATGCCTTCATGCCTTGCTTTCTCCTTGGGTTTCTCCTGTATCCCACTGGATGGGCCAGTACTGTGGCTGAGTCTCATGTTGACACACATGTGAGTCCCACCTGCGTGTGCTTACCATCGCGCTTCCATGGCTTGGAGCGTTCTGCTCCTGCATAGTAGTTATTGCGCAGGCACAGAATGCTCCTGGCCACGGGAGCATGAGCAGCCGGTTCATGCATGCACAATGAAGCATGACTCTGCCAGAATGCCAGGTCATCAAGTAGGTGACAGGGGCTGCCCAGGGAGACAGCAAGGGGGGGGGGCTTAAGGGGACTGGAGGAAGTCCCAGGTAAAACTTGAGTTGTCTTTGGTAATCTAGCCACAGGATGAACATGAGAGCCACAGAAATTGCAACTTCCAAAATAGTGTAATCAGTTCAGTTATATAACAGGGTTAATGTACATGAATTTGAAGCTTTTGCATAGGAGTCCCTGGAAAAGGCCAACTTATTTGTCCCTCTACATTCTGCGTTTTATGTTAAAATCCCAGCTGTAATGGCCCTAGCATTTGAGCTGGTAATATTGCAATAGGATCCTAACATTTTGTTTAATTGTTCTAGTAGCAAACTTGTATTTGAAGTTTGCAAAATAAAATCCTTGGTTAACAGCTGTCAAATGATGAAAAATGATTTTATGAAAATTGAACAACAATGACAGTGTGGTTAAAAGCCAGCTGACAAGGGAATGTCTATGATGAGACGGACTATTTAACATACACAGTGGTACTTGTCTGCATTTTCAATTTGTCATTAGTTCCGTTATTAATTCACTGGCAGTTGTAAAATAATATTTTACTTTGTTATTACTTTTAACATGTAATTAGTGAGCTGTAGACAGTGTATTATGCAATGCTACTATCATGTAGTGTTGGGCGAACATCTAGATGTTCGGGTTCGGGCCGAACAGGCCGAACATGGCCGCGATGTTCGGGTGTTCGACCCGAACTCCGAACATAATGGAAGTCAATGGGGACCCGAACTTTTGTGGTTTGTAAAGCCTCCTTACATGCTACATACCCCAAATTTACAGGGTATGTGCACCTTGGGAGTGGGTACAAGAGGAAAAAAAAAATTTGCAAAAAGAGCTTATAGTTTTTGAGAAAATCGATTTTAAAGTTTCAAAGGGAAAACTGTCTTTTAAATGCGGGAAATGTCTGTTTTCTTTGCACAGGTAACATGTTTTTTGTCGGCATGCAGTCATAAATGTAATACATATAAGAGGTTCCAGGAAAAGGGACCGGTAACGCTAACCCAGCAGCAGCACACGTGATGGAACAGGAGGAGGCGCAGGAGGAGAAGGCCACGCTTTGTGAGACACAACAACCCCGGCCTTGCATGAGGGCAAGAAGCGTGCGGATAGCATGCTTTGTACCGCCATGCAGTCATAAATGTAATAAAGATAAGAGGTTCCATAAACAGGGACCGGCAACGCTAACCCAGCAGCAGCAGCAGCAGCAGCAGACGTGATGGAACAGGAGCAGGTGCAGGAGGAGAAGGCCACGCTTTGTGAGACACAACAACCCAGGCCTTGCATGAGGGCAAGAAGCGTGCGGATAGCATGCTTTGTACCGCCATGCAGTCATAAATGTAATAAAGATAAGAGGTTCCATAAACAGGGAGCGGCAACGCTAACCCAGCAGCAGCAGCAGACGTGATGGAACAGGAGCAGGTGCAGGAGGAGAAGGCCACGCTTTTTGAGACGCAACCCAGGCCTTGCATGAGGACAAAAAGCGTGCGGATATAGCAATGCTTTTTGCCGCCATGCAGTCATAAATGTAATACAGATGAGAGGTTCAATAAACAGGGACTGGAAATGCTAACCCAGCAGCAGCAGACGTGATGGAACAGGACTAGGAGCAGGCGCAGGAGGAGAAGGCCAAGCTTTTTGAGACACAACAACACAGGCCTTGCATGAGGACAAAAAGCGTGCGGATATAGCAATGCTTTTTGCCGCCATGCAGTCATAAGTGTAATACAGATGAGAGGTTCAATAAACAGGGACCGGAAACGCTAAACCATCCCAGATGTTCATTGGTCATGTTACTTGGTTGGGGTCCTGGAGTGTTGCGTAGTCGTTTCCAATCCAGGATTGATTCATTTTAATTTGAGTCAGACGGTCTGCATTTTCTGTGGAGAGGCGGATACGCCGATCTGTGACGATGCCTCCGGCAGCACTGAAACAGCGTTCCGACATAACGCTGGCTGCCGGGCAAGCCAGCACCTCTATTGCGTACATTGCCAGTTCGTGCCAGGTGTCTAGCTTCGATACCCAATAGTTGAAGGGTGCAGATGGATTGTTAGACACAGCTACGTCATCTGACATGTAGTCCTTGACCATCTTCTCCAGGCGATCGGTGTTGGAGGTGGATCTGCACGCTTGCTGTTCTGTGGGCTGCTGCTGCATGGGTGTCAGAAAATTTTCCCACTCCAAGGACACTGCCGATACCATTCCCTTTTGGGTACTAGCTGCGGCTTGCGTTGTTTGCTGCCCTCCTGGTCGTCCTGGGTTTGCGGAAGTCAGTCTGTCTGCGTACAACTGGCTAGAGGAGGGGGAGGATGTCAATCTCCTCTCTAAAGTCTCCACAAGGGCCTGCTGGTATTCTTCCATTTTGACCTGTCTGACTCTTTCTTCAAGCAGTTTTGGAACATTGTGTTTGTACCGTGGATCCAGAAGGGTATAAACCCAGTAATTGGTGTTGTCCAGAATGCGCACAATGCGTGGGTCACGTTCAATGCAGTCTAGCATGAATTGAGCCATGTGTGCCAGAGTCCTACCAGAATCCTCATCATCCTCTTGTGAGCGTTGTGATAGTTGTTGTGATGCATCATAGTCGTCACCTTCCTCCTGGTCTGCTTCTGCTGACCATTCGCGTTGAATTGTGGAAGTCCAACGTGCACCGCTCTGGCCCTCGTCAGTGGTGGCATGAAATTCCTGCTCCAACTCCAGCTGTTCCTCCTCCTCTTCTTCGTCATAGCTGCTGGGGCCAGCGTTCCCTGAGGCGGATGGCCTGATGTTGGTACCATCACGCTGATCGTTTTCTCCTTCAGATTCCCCCAGTTGCATCATGACAGCTGTTTCCTTGATTTTTAACATCGACCTCTTCAGTAAACACAGCAGTGGTATGGTAATGCTGACTGAAGAGTTGTCACTGCTCACAAGCAACGTGGATTGCTCAAAATTTTGGAGGACTTGGCAGAGGTCCAACATGTTGGCCCAATCGGATCCACAGAAGCTTGGCAGCTGGCCGGATGCGCCTCGGTACTGCGCCGTCATGTACTGGACCACTGCACTCTTCTGCTCGCAAAAGCGGGCTAGCATGTGCAGCGTAGAATTCCAGCGCGTAGGGACATCACACAGCAAGCGATGGTGGGGGAGATTGAAGCGCTCCTGCATCTTGGCGAGTGCCCCCGAAGCAGTACTGGAAGTTCTACAATGTTTGGCCACTCGACGCACCTTCAACAGAAGATCGGCCACGCCTGGGTATGTCCTCAGGAACCGCTGAACTACTAGGTTCATCACGTGCGCCAGGCAAGGGATGTGTGTCAGCTTAGCCAACCTTAAAGCGCGAATGAGATTACTCCCATTATCACACACAACCATGCCCGGTTTCAGGTCCAGCGGTGCCAGCCACAAATCCGTCTGTTCCTTTATTCCCTTCCAAATTTCCTCCCCTGTGTGCTGCTTATCCCCAAGGCAGATTAGCTTCAGCAACGCTTGCTGACGCATGCCAACAGCTGTGCTGCACTGCTTCCACGATCCTACTGCTGCTGGGTTAGCGTTTCCGGATGAGGTACAGCTTTGAGATGCGTTGGAGGAGAAGGAGTCAGAGAGGTAGGTGCTGCTGTTATCCAGTGGGAGGGACGGCGGTGCAGCTGTTTGTGGCGTGGGCAACACCCGTGCCGTAGCAGGTGAGGAATCGCTGCCAGGCTCCACAAGGTTCACCCAGTGCGCGGTAAGGGAGATGTATCGACCCTGGCCGAACGCACTCGTCCAGGTGTCAGTGGTGAGGTGAACCTTGCAGGCAACGGCATTCTTCAAGCTTCGGGTTATTTTGCTGACCACGTGCTCATGCAACTCAGGCACTGCAGAGCGTGCAAAGTGGTAGCGGCTGGGAACCACGTAACGTGGGATGGCCACTGACATCATGCCCTTGAAGCTGTTTGTCTCCACCAATCGATATGGCAGCATTTCGCAGGCCAGAAGCTTGGCTATGCTGGCTGTTACTGCCACGGCCCGGGGGTCATTTGCTGGCAATTTCCTCTTGCGCTCAAACATCTCCGACACAGACAACTGAACCGTAGCGCTGCACACGGAAGGGCTGTTGGTTGTTGTGTTTGAAGAACACTGGGAGACCTCAAGAGCACTACTCCGGAAAGTGACAGTGTCAGCGTCGTCTGATGTTTGTGAATGTTGTGAACCACGCAATGGCTGGGCTACTGCTGCTGCTGAGGCGGGTCTGGTGAACCCAAGGGAGGCAGTGTTGTTTCTGGTACCCTGTCCTGACGCGTTTGCCCAAAGAGTGGGATGTTTGGATAGCATGTGACGGCTCATGCTGGTGGTGGAGAGGTTGTTAATACTTTTCCCCCTGCTCAGGCGGGTCTTGCACACCTTGCAAATCGCCATGGTAACATCCTCAGTGCAGTCTTCAAAGAAAGCCCAGACTTTGGAGCACCTGCCTCCTTGCTGGCGATTTCTGTTTGCTCCTCTTTTGCCTCTCACTTGAACTTCCACGCTTGTGGTGCCTGAAATTGCGCGCCGCCTACCTTGTGGCACAAGGCGAGCTCGTGCAGCAGTGGGTTCTTCAACAGACTCATCTGTGCTGCTGCTACGACGGCGATGTTCTCGTTCACAAACAAAATCTGGGTCTCTGTCCACATTGTCCATACCCTCCTCTTCCATCTCCTCAAACTCGTCATATGTCATTGTGGGCCGCCGCCGTGGAGTAGAGCTCCCCACAACAACCTCTGCGCAGCACACTCCAACGTCGTCTTCCAGATCTTGTCGGCCGACCTCCTGCAATTGCAACCCCTCCTGCCCAAATTGCTCTGGGATTTGGGTTTCCGAGTCCTCTTCGGACTCGCCTTGTATTTCAGTGCGCGGTGCATTTCCCACAGTTAACGGTTGTGAATCCAGGCACAACATTTCTGGCTGTTCCTCCATTGACCTTTGAAAGGTGGAAGTTTGTTGGGCTGAGAATAGCTCCTGCGAATACCCCATTGTGTCCTGAGGTAATTCATCGGACTGGTTATCTGGCAGTTGTGTGCGTGGTGTCGCTGCCGGTTGTGTCAGCTTTGTGCCCACTGGCTCCTTGTAACTGGCTGAGGACTCGGACCTCGTGCGTGATGTGCTGGTGCTGCTTAACCCACTGCTGGACGCTTGAGAGGTCATCCAAGTAATTATCTGGTCCTGTTCTTTTGGATTTGTGAGGGTTGTTGTCCTGGACAACATGGGCGGTATTGAGTGGGTTTTCTTGGGTGCTCCCCTGTGGCCTGTACGTGAACCGTCAGGGGAAACACCTCTTCCCTTGCCCCTCCCTCTTTCACCGGATTTCTTCCTCATTTCACTTATCCTTACAGTACACGCTGACTGGCAGCAGTACAGTGGCAGTACAGAAATGCTATACAGTACCACTATTCCCAGCAGCGACACAGAGCACAATGCTATACAGTGACGGGTGAGCGGTGTACCACTATTCCCAGCAGCGACACAGAGCACAATGCTATACAGTGGCGGGTGAGCGGTGTACCACTATTCCCAGCAGACACAGAACAGTACACAGAATGCTATATAGTGTGGCTGAACGAGCGGTGTACCACTATTCCCAGCAGACACAGAACAGTACACAGAATGCTATATAGTGTGGCTGAACGAGCGGTGTACTACTGTTCCCAGCAGACACAGAACAGTACACAGAATGCTATATAGTGTGGCTGAACGAGCGGTGTACTACTGTTCCCAGCAGACACAGAACAGTACACAGAATGCTATATAGTGTGGCTGAGCGAGCGGTGTACCACTATTCCCAGCAGACACAGAACAGTACACAGAATGCTATATAGTGTGGCTGAACGAGCGTTGTACCACTATTCCCAGCAGACACAGAACAGTACACAGAATGCTATATAGTGTGGCTGAACGAGCGGTGTACCACTATTCCCAGCAGACACAGAACAGTACACAGAATGCTATATAGTGTGGCTGAACGAGCGGTGTACTACTGTTCCCAGCAGACACAGAACAGTACACAGAATGCTATATAGTGTGGCTGAACGAGCGGTGTACTACTGTTCCCAGCAGACACAGAACAGTACACAGAATGCTATATAGTGTGGCTGAACGAGCGGTGTACTACTGTTCCCAGCAGACACAGAACAGTACACAGAATGCTATATAGTGTGGCTGAAAGAGCGGTGTACTACTGTTCCCAGCAGACACAGAACAGTACACAGAATGCTATATAGTGTGGCTGAACGAGCGGTGTACCACTATCCCCAGCAGACACAGAACAGTACACAGAATGCTATATAGTGTGGCTGAACGAGCGGTGTACTACTGTTCCCAGCAGACACAGAACAGTACACAGAATGCTATATAGTGTGGCTGAACGAGCGGTGTACTACTGTTCCCAGCAGACACAGAACAGTACACAGAATGCTATATAGTGTGGCTGAACGAGCGGTGTACTACTGTTCCCAGCAGACACAGAACAGTACACAGAATGCTATATAGTGTGGCTGAACGAGCGGTGTACCACTATTCCCAGCAGACACAGAACAGTACACAGAATGCTATATAGTGTGGCTGAACGAGCGGTGTACTACTGTTCCCAGCAGTGACACACAATGACTGGGGGGGACCCTGGCTAGCGTGGCTGGAGCGCGAACTACCCTGCCTGCCTACCCAAAGCTAAACCCACAGACAAATGGCGGAGATATGACGTGGTTCGGGTATTTATTTACCCGAACCACGTGACCGTTCGGCCAATCAGAGCGCGTTCGGGTCCGAACCACGTGACCCGTTCGGCCAATCACAGCGCTAGCCGAACGTTCGGGGAACGTTCGGCCATGCGCTCTTAGTTCGGCCATGTGGCCGAACGGTTTGGCCGAGCACCGTCAGGTGTTCGGCCGAACTCGAACATCACCCGAACAGGGTGATGTTCTGCAGAACCCGAACAGTGGCGAACACTGTTCGCCCAACACTACTATCATGTGTACCTGCAGAAAGAAGTAACTCTTGCTGAGTTCTCGCTTTAAAGAGACTCTGTAACAACATTTTCAGCCTTATTTCTTTTATCCTATAAGTTCCTATACCTGTTCTAATGTGCTCTGGCTTACTGCAGCCTTTCCTAGTTGCACAGTGGCTGTATTATCTCTGTTATATCATCTAATCTTCTTTCTTCTGTCGGCTCTGTCAGGCTCAGGCACTCAGGCTGGAATGTGCTATGCTGCTTGTGATAGGATAGAAGCTATACACACCCTCTCCAGGCCTCCTGCAGTCTCTGTATGAGTCACAGACTCTGCTTATCTGAGCCTACCACAAGCTTTTAGCAGCCATGTCTTTTGTTTGTAAGTACTGCCTAAAACTGGCAATTACAAGCCAGGATTGCAGCAGGGAGTGGCAGAAACAACACAGAGGGGCTCAGGAGAACATAATGAATAGAATGGTATGCTTTTTATTGTAAGAATTTTAAAGTACAGATTCTCTTTAACACCATTTACCGGAGAATACTGCAAGATAAACTTGTACAACTCAGAGGTGACAACACTCCGTAGGTATGGATGAAGGACCTCCTCCCCAACAAGATGCAACTAGCAGCTTCTCATTTCATTTGTGAACCCCTAACACAGGTGTACTGCAAAGGGTGTGTACTGTTTCTGATCTTGTTCTTCCTGTAAACAAATAAGTGTACCTCATCTGCCAACTCTCAAGATCATCAACTTTGCTATTGATGCTGTTGACCATTCTTGGCCTCATTGACGGAAATGGAGAGCACGCATACTGCAACAAGATTGAGAGAAGCTGCAATTGGTGCAAAGACAACAAGCTCGTCCTACATGCAGCAAAAAAAACTATTGAACTGACTGTGGACTTCAGAAGGCACCCACTCACTTTCAAACCAGTCTTCATTGATGGATCTGAGGTCACCAATGTAGGACGGATTTGGTTTCTACACACCACCACCACCAATGATCTGAGATGGGGGACATGACCATAACCCAGAATAAGGCTCAGCAAAGGTTGGTCTTTCTGCAACAACTGAAAAATTTTGGAATTGCGCATGTGCAGGAGCTGCAAACCACCTTCTACATGGTCACTATCAAATCTATTACCTGCTTCTCCATTAGAAACAGGCACAAACTTCAAAGAATAATTAATGTCTCAGAGGATCATTGGTTAACCCCTGTGTACGATGGACCTACTCCACACATCTAGGCTGGGGTTCAGGGCCAACAGAAAAACACACTACCCCTCCAACTCCAGCAGCTGCTACTTCAACCTACTACCTTCGTCAGGTCTTCGTTACAGAACCATCCCCACCAAAGCCTCAAGAAAATGGAACAATGTATCCCTCCAAGCAGTTCTTCTCCTGAATTTAAACACCTACACCAGCAAAATCCCCCAGCCTCCCACGTCTGATTCTCCGGGTAGCCTCTGCATCACAGAACATAGACATAAATGACTCTAGATCAATCTATCCATGTTAGTTAGTTATTGTCTTTTTAATTAGTTAACTAATTGCACCATTGCCAATGCAGTGTACACCAAACAATGCCAACTGTCATACTTGGTGAATAAAGCTGATTCTTATTTTTCTATAGAAATGGCCCGAACCTTCGATTTTCAGTTCGCGAACCACAATAGACTTCAATGGGGAAGCAAACTTTGAAGCTAGAAAAATTTATGCTGGCCACAAAAGTGATGGAAAAGATGTTTCAAGGTGTCTAACACCTGGAGGGGGGCATGGATGAGTGGGATGCATGTCAAAAGTCCCCGTGAAAAATCCGGATTGCACGCAAAGCAGCGTTTTAAGGGCAGAAATCACATTGAATGGTAAATTGCAGGCCTAAAGTGCTTTAAAACATCTTGCATGTGTATACATCTATCAGGGAGTGTAATTAGAGTACTGCTTCACACTGGCACACCAAACTCACTGTGTAACGCACCGCAAACAGCTGTTTGCATAGTGACGGCTGTGCTGGACTGGTGAGCACCATGGCGAGATTGCTCTTCCTCGCTCAGTGATGTCAGGTAATGTCTGATTGCCTTATAAACTTTCAATGGTTCTTTCTTTACCATTGTTAAAGCTTACATCTATTTTTTTAAATACTTGTTCTGCTTGCTGTTCAGTACCTGCAACGAGAATCTTTTATGGAGTGCAAGTCTGCCATTGTGAGTGACCATGGGTAATGGCCGGGGAATCCTGGTTCGATTCCGGTCCGGAGTGGGAGCCTAAGAAATGGCTACCACCACCACACATCCAAGGAAGACAGCAGGCACGCTGTGGGCAAAGGAGCAGGAATGGCTACCATCCATCCAAGGAAGTCAGCAGATATGGCATGCACGTCCTGAGGTAGTGACCAAAAGGAGGACTTTTGAGGCCCTGCTATAGATGACACTGATAGACTGTACTACCTGTAATGAGAATCTATTATGGAGGGCAAGTCTGCCATCCATTCAAATGAAAGGCATGCACTGACTGCCAGGTATAATACAATGTGCAGTCAAAGAAGCAGTGAAAGGTATGCAGTGGCTGCAAACAGCTGTTTGTGTAGTGACGGCAGTGCTGGACACACAGACAGGTACCGGACAGGCACAGTGACACTGCGTGCGCTCACGTAGGTAGGTGGGTGCATTTAAGTGAACAACAGCAGGTAGGAATATGCAGTGATGGGTATTACAATGTGCACCTGTCACACACAGACAGGTAGCAGACAGGCACAGTGACACTGCATGCGCTCAACTCACGTAGGTAGGTGGGTGCACTGTGAACAACAGGTAGGTATACGCAGTAATGGGTATTACAATGTGCACCTGTCACAAACAGACAGGTAGCGGACAGGCACAGTGACACTGCATGCGCTCACGTCATGTAGGTAGGTGGATGCACTGTGAACAACAGGTAGGTAGGTATATGCAGTAATGGGTATTACAATGTGCACCTGTCACACACAGACAGCTAGCGGATAGGCACAGTGACACTGCGTGCGCTCAGCTCACGTAGGTAGGTGGGTGCACTGTGAACAACAGGTAGGTATATGCAGTAATGGGTATTACAATGTGCACCTGTCACACACACAGGTAGTAACTGAATGTGCTGGGCCTGGCAGTGGCACACACACAGTATGAATTATCAAGGCTGTCTATGCAACACAAGTGTCAGTGGGACACACAGAAAAAAAATAATAGATCACAAGAACAAGATTGGCTCTCAAAAAAGCTGTTGTGGGGTACTATTTTAGCAATAATGATCAGCAAAGAACAAGCTAACAAGCCTACAAGAGCCTAACTAATCTTTCCCTATGAGAGTCTGCAGCAGCAGCTGTCCCTTCTCTATTTACTGCAGGCACACGAGTGAGTAAAATGGCCAGCGCTGCCTGCCTTTTATAAGGGAGGGGAGTGGCTCCAGGAGGGAGTGTAGCCTGATTGGCTACAATGTGCAATGTGCATTATGGGGGTGAACCGAACTTCCGGAAAAGTTTGCGGTTCTCCACAGAAGTTCGCCGGGAACCGTTCGCCGGTGAACCGTTCGGGCCATCTCTATTCTTCTATCCATATAACCCAGCCTGTGCATGGTGCAATCCTTGTATTTGGACATAGGAAAAAATATATATTAACACAGGACATGGTGTAAATACAATATAAAACTGTGGGTTTAGGGCAGCCTTAATCATAGACTATATAAAACACCTAATTCACTTATTTCCTGTTCAAGCAAAGTAATTAATTTCTAAGATGCTTACATAAAATACTTTTCTCTATTCCCAAGAGGAAAGGAAAAAATTAATGACACTCTTTTGGAAAAATGTGCAGTCTTTAGTTGCAAAGTACCAGTTTTGCCAATTCATCCCTTTAGTTAATGACACTTATGAATCATACAGGTCTCCCGACTAGTCACATGCAGTTTAAGCACTTATTATATTTAAGTAGCCCAAGAACCTAAGTAACATAGACATGTCTGAATTTAGAGGTTATTTGGCAACTCTGCAAAGTACTCATAAAAAATGTGAGGAAGAGTCACAGTCTATGCATAAAGTGATTTACAAAAATCAAGTGATTACATGAAACTGGTCACCTATTTTTGTTGATGCAACTACTAATTTAGTTCATGCAGAAACTATTACTGATCACATCATGTTTTTGCACAAGCACATCGGAACTAGTGCACAACTACACATTTGGTTAAAAGCGTGGAAGCTGTTTAACTGCTACATAGTTACATAGTTACATAGTTACACAGTTATTTTGGTTGAGAAAAGACATACGTCCATCGAGTTCAACCAGTATAAAGTACAACACCAGCCTGCCCCCTCACATATCCCTGTTGATCCAGAGGCAGGCGAAAAAACCCTTACAAGGCATGGTCCAATTAGCCCCTAAAGGGAAAAATTCCTTCCCGACTCCAGATGGCAATCAGATAAAATCCCTGGATCAACATCATTAGGCATTACCTAGTAATTTTAGTCATGGATGTCTTTCAACGCAAGGAAAGCATCTAAGCCCCCTTTAAATGCAGGTATAGAGTTTGCCATAACGACTTCCTGTGGCAATGAGAAGGCCTAGGGACAAAAAGCTCATCCGCCAAGCTATTATATTGCCCTCTGATGTATTTATACATGTTAATTAGATCCAATCTAAGGCGTCTTTTCTCTAGACTAAATAAACCCAGTTTATCTAACCTTTCTTGATAAGTTATACCTTCCATCCCACGTATCAATTTTGTTGCTCGTCTCTGCACCTGCTCTAAAACTGCAATATCTTTTTTGTAATGTGGTGCCCAGAACTGAATTCCATATTCCAGATGTGGCCTTACTAGAGAGTTAAACAGGGGCAATATTATGCTAGCATCTCGAGTTTTTATTTCCCTTTTAATGCATCCCAAAATTTTGTTAGCTTTAGCTGCAGCTGCTTGGCATTGAGTACGATTATTTAACTTGTTGTCAATGAGTACTCCTAAGTCCTTCTCCAAGTTTGATGTCCCCAACTGTATCCCATTTATTTTGTATGGTGCTAGACCATTAGTACGTCCAAAATGCATGACTTTACATTTGTCAACATTGAATTTCATCTGCCATGTATGTGCCCATATAGCCATCCTATCCAGATCCTGTTGCAATATGACACTATCTTCCTGAGAGTTGATGATTCTGCACAATTTTGTATCATCTGCAAAAATATCAACATTGCTCACTACTGCATCTACTAGGTCATTAATAAATAAATTGAAGAGCACTAGACCCAGAACAGACCCCTGTGGGACCCCACTGCTAACAGTCTCCCATTTTGAGTACGATCCATTGACCACAACTCTTTGTTTTCTGTCCATTAGCCAGTTCCCTATCCATGAACACAGACTCTTCCCCAGTCCTTGCATTCCCAACTTTTGCACCAGACTTTTGTGGGGAACAGTGTCGAAGGCCTTTGCAAAGTCCAAGTATATCACATCTACAGCATTCCCAATATCCATATTAGCATTCACTACCTCATAAAAGCTGAGCATGTTAGTCAAACAGGACCTGTCTTTAGTAAACCCATGTTGATGCTGAGAAATAAGATTATTTTCTACTATGAAGTCATGTATAGTATCTCTTAGTAACCCCTCAAATAGTTTGCATACAACTGATGTTAAGCTTACAGGTCTATAATTTCCTGGATCTGATTTTTTGCCCTTCTTAAATAATGGGAAAACATGGGCTGTACGCCAATCCACTGGGACTCTGCCAGTTGCAAGAGAGTCACAAAGGATAAGATAAAGGGGTTTATCTATAACTGAACTTAATTCCCTTAGGACCCGAGGATGCATGCCATCTGGGCCAGGTGCCTTGTCTATTTTTAATTTATTTAGTCTTGCCTTCACTTCTTCCTGCGTTAAGTATTTAATATTACAGTTAGAAGATTGAGACTCTTCCGCCTCTGTAGTTTGCAACAGTGCTGTTTCTGTTGTGAAGACAGAAGCAAAGAAAGCATTTAATAACTCTGCCTTACCTTGGTCATCCACCATTGAGTTCCCACCCTCATCCTTTAGGAGTCCTATACAGTCAACCTTTCTTTTTTTAGAGTTAATGTACTTGTAAAACTTTTTTGGGTTAGATTTGATATCCTTAGTGATTTGTTTTTCAGCTTCAATCTTTGCCTGCCTAATTTCTTTTTTACAATTTTTATTGCACTCCTTATAATTGCTTAGTGCAGCCTCGGTCCCCTCCTGTTTTAAGACCTTATAGGCATTCTTTTTCCTCTTCATTTTATCTTTAACCTTTCTATTCATCCATAGAGGCCTTTTTTTATTCCTAGATATATTGTTTCCATATGGGATATACATACTACAATATTGATTGAGTATAAGTTTAAAAGCTTGCCATTTCCCTTCAGTGTCTTCCCCTTGTAGTACATTATCCCAGTTCACTAAACTTAGTGCCTGCCTAATTTGATTGAACTTTGCTTTTCTAAAATTCATAGTTTTAGTGGTCCCGCTGCCCCGTGGCCTATCAGTCACCAGATCAAACGTTATCATGTTGTGATCACTATTTGCCAAATGTTCTTGAACCTGCACATTTGGTACATTATCTGGTCTATTAGAAATGATCAGATCCAGTAACGCATTCCCCCTAGTTGGTTCAGTTAACATTTGAGTCAAGTAATTGTCCTGTAGTGCTGCCAGAAATCTGCTGCTTTTACCAGAATGGGTAGCCTCAATACTCCAGTCAATGAAGTCGCCCATAATTATGACCTCATTCTTACTTGCAGCTTTTTCAATCTGCTGTAGTAATCGCAGTTCTGCAGCTTCATAAATAAGAGGTGACCTGTAGCATACCCCAATAAGCAATTGGCAACTTTTATTTCCACCATGAATATTTACCCAAACGGACTCCACATCTTTGCAATCTACCTCCATCTCATCGTTGAGGACAGCTGTAAGAGAATTCTTAACAAAGAGACAAACCCCTCCACCTTTTTTCCCTGTTCTATCCCACCTAAACACATTGTATCCTTTTAAATTAGCTATCCAGTCATGGCTTTCATCCATCCATGTCTCGGTTATTCCCACAATGTCATAGCCTTTGTCATTCAGAATGAACTCTAGTTCGTCTATTTTATTTGCAAGGCTCCGAGCATTGGTTACCATGCACTTTATATTTTTACCACCACGTTTACCAATTTTGTTTACATGAAATGGGCTACTTGAATTTTTACCAACCTCCTTAATCTTTACACTGTCCCCACCCCCCTCTCCGCCCTCCATAATGTTCCCACTGTCTTTTTACCTCATCTTGTCTACGTATTGAGACTTTATCCTCCCGCCTCCCCCCAGATCCTAGTTTAAAATCTCCTCCAACCGGTTAGCCATCTTCTCCCCCAATGCAGCTGCACCCTCCCCATTAAGGTGCAGCCCATCCCTGCTGTAGAACCTGTAGCCGACTGCAAAGTCTGCCCAGTTCTCCAGGAACCCAAACCCTTCTTTACTTTTATGCAAATTACTTTGCAAGGACAGGAAGTCAGTGTTTATTTAGGAACAAGGTGCTTCCGCTTTAAGACAGTGGGGTAGCAGTGAGTAATGTGATTGTATCACAATAGGGGCTTGATTCACTAAACCGTGAGAACTGATATCACGATTGTGCCAGCGCTTTGCGTGCGTTATAACACGCTTAACGTTTTTAGCGTACAATCATTTGCGTGAATTTTTGTGTGAAAATGAACGCATTCACATTTGTGCACAAAAAACGTTGTGTGCGTTATAACGAGTGCAAAACACTAGCGCTACCGTGATATCAGTTATCACGGTTTAGTGAATCAAGCTCTATGTATGATTAAATGTTATTAATATTCTAGGATGTTGCTATAGAGTACTTGCAATTTATATTTATATTTTATATGCATTTTGCAGGCTCCTTGAGGAACTAAAGATTGTATTGCATTGTAAGTGAAATCCCAATGTCTCCGGACCGGGGCGGGTCTCTGATTGCTCTTGACCAATTAGACAGCACAAGCAGGATTATAATCACTTCACAGTGCCAGCTCTGCAGCCCATGATGAGTTGCCATAGCAACAAAACATTGGGTGGAGTCTGGCTGTGAACGCATGTGTGTGGATGCAGCCCAACTTTGTTTTTATTGCAGTACATTTGTGAGGCCCCAAGCGGGTAGCTTAGCAGGGATAGCTTGGTCCATTGCTCCCCTAGCGAGGGTGGTCCGGCGGCGGGTGGCATATCTCGATACCCACTCTGCTGTTTGTGTCTTAAAGTGCTAGCACACAATTTTAAATGTTTTTAATAAAAATAATTTTTACATTGGAGTCTTTTTACTTTGTGAGGTGTGCTGGAAGACTGTCTACAGGATGGAGGAGGACAGCAGACAGAGATTGCCAGAGAGGTGGGGGTGGCCATACACCCCGCAAGCGCAGATAGACTGTGGAGGTCTCAGCACCTGGAGAGTCGTTACGCTTAGGGCGGAGCAGGGTGTGTTGTGCATTTCAGAGGTGGTTGACTGCTGTTTTTCCAAGAATGTATGACATCATAGTGCCTGTGGAATCGATAACCAGATGTGAGCGATAAATTTCAAACCTTTGTGTCAGTGAATTTGCCTACAAGTTTGGAAGAGAGGTGGGCTGGGATGGAATGGGGGGGGGGAGATTCTCATATCTAGAAGCCTATAAGCCTATAACACATGGGACAACAGCCCCTGAGGAAAGACAAAACGCACTGGGAGAAGTAACGTCACCATGTGATCGGCTTGGAAGTACTTGAGAGAGAATATTGGGATATGAAGAAAGACCTAATAGGTTGGTTACCTGGGGACTTTGTTCCCATCGGTACTGTTAACCATTTATGTCACCTGGACGTGATCCTAACGTCCAGACGGCTGCTGCAGTGCTGCTGTGCGCTTCATCGCACACCCTCACATGATCGTGGGCGTGCCCGCATGCCCCTGTGCTGCCCCCAGTAGCCCAGAGTTTAATGAATGGGAACATGGTTCCAGTTCATTGATCTAAGTCCCCAGCAGAAAAAACGACGGCTTCTCATCAAAGGCCGTCCTTTTTGTGATTTCTGGAAGTGAGTTCTCGCTTCCAGGATGAAGAAAAAAAAACAAATATCACTTGTGGCCAAATAGTAAAACTACATCTACATACATTTTTTTTTAATAAAATGAACCCACATTATTACATTTAAAATTAACTGTTTAACTCCCACACCAAAAATTACCCAAATAAAATTTTTAAAAATACAATTAAAAAACAAAACAAAACAAAAAAATAAATAAATAAATAGTTACTGAACTTTTTCAATATGCATGTGAAGAGGGTATATTACGAACATTTTTTAAATCATAAGCTTGTAAAAAGTGTTGGACGCAAAACGGGGAAAATGCAACTTTATTTCCAAATAAAATATTGGCACCATACATTGTGATAGAGACAAAATGGTGTAATAACCGGGACAAATGGGCAAATAAAATGCATATGTTTTAATTATGGTAGCATGTATTATTTTAAAGCTACAATGGCTGAAAACATAGAAAAAATATTGAATTTTGTCCATATTTTTTTTAATATTCCTGTGAAAATGCATTTAGAAAAAAATAATTCTTAGCAAAATGAACCACCCAAAAAAAGCCTAATTGGTGACGGAAAAAACAAGATCTAGATCAATTCATTGTGGAAAGTAGTGATAACGTTATTGGCGAATTAATGAGAGGTGAAAATTGCAATGTTGCATAAGGTGAAAAATCCCTGGGGACTGAAATGGTTAATGCTTGTTGAACTGAAATCTTTTCTGATTGCAGTTTTCATTATTTTATGATCATTAAAATCAGTCTTCGCTAGACAAGACAGGACACGGATTTTCACACTTATAACAAGTGTGTCACAAAAACACCTTGGCCTATATGCAATTAACTTTTTCTCCTAAGTTTTCTTCTAGGTGATATTTTTAAACTTGACAATAAAATGCCTTTTAAGCCACCAGAAAGTAAGAAAATACGCAAAATAATTTTGATAGCACTTTTTCATCTACTTTTTGGTACTTTTTTAGTTGAAACATGCAGGAAAGTTACTTTAAATCAAAGATAAAAAATTATCTCCTGGGAGAAAACTCAGGTGAAATGGGCCCTTATCTGAAGTATAGTGCCCTGTATCAGAGGAAGGAAAGGTTAGTAGTTAGGTTCCCCACAGCTTTGGGCCCCCCTGTGATTGCATGTGCAGCTCCCTTCTAGTTATGCCCTTGATTGCTACTATTCTATATGTTTGGTCCACAAGTATAACCTCTGTCAATATCAATACAAATATTCTGCTCCATGTGCAACGGAAAGCACATGTTCAGAATGTTGCTACTGTTTGTTTCTCATTATCTCAAGCGCATCTGCTAGTCTCTGCTGTTCGTGTATGTCGCTGTATTCAGGATCACAGGTGACTCGTTTATACATAAGACTTATTTTGGAGGTAGAAAAAAAAACCTCCTGAATTGCTGGCAGAAAATTGGAATTGCATTGTGTTATTTCTGGGGCTGGCTATAAGAGAGATATAAAGGAAAGTAATAAAGTCATAAAAGAGAACTAAAATCAGAAGAATGGTCTGAACTCCCAAGCTTTGATATTATTCTAATCACAAATAATACAGAAAATAAGCTTAATAGCTTTTAATATGTTATAATAATTATAGCTTTATGCTGGCAAACTTATAGAGCACACACATATTAAAAAGGATCTGACATTTGCTTATTTTCAGCTCAGCGTCTTTTTCACACTTCAAAGTTAGTCAAAGTAATTAAATGTTGCTGCACTAAGGAAACGGTGCAGATTTTGGCAGTGAAAGTAAAGCTTAATTTTTAACAGTAAAAAGAAAAGTTAAACTTCATAAAGGAGAATGTGTTTTTTTTCAACAGCATATTCCTATCATGTATGGAAAAAATGTTTTAATTTGTGTAAATGTAGTGTATTTTTGTATATTCTATAAAATAAAATGTGTGTACTGTACATTGCCTCAAAACACCACTGAGCTTATTTAGATACAAGACAATTTAATTTACTGAAGTGCTAGGTGGTATTATTGATCAGCCACTGAGGATCCAGTTCCTATAAGACCTCTTTCCCATTCAACAGTCCCTCCCGAGTTATTTTGTGTCAGGTAACTTTGGACAGGGCTGTCTTAGCCACTAAGATGACTAAACTCAGGTTGCCTAATGCAGGCTATTCAGAATTGGCACAGGGAGAGCTTGATATATTTACCTGTTCCAGGTGCTAGATCAGCTCGCCTCTTCCTCCACCAAGCTGGTGCTGCAACGCCGACATCTGGGTCCTGATCACATGTCATGTCATAATGGTGTCAGTGCTGTGACATAACTTGGTGGTGAAAGAGTGGTGATGGAAGAGGCTCCTCTACCACTGATCTTCCACCAGCATGTGGCGCCGTAACACTGACGTCATCCTCTGTGTCGCTACCCAGAAGAGTATGTCAACATTGCAGCACCTGCTCGGTGAAGGAAGATGAGAACATATTCAGCATCTGGAACATGAAAATATATCAAGCGCTCCCTGTGCCTGCGATGCATTTTAGGCTGCCAGGCTGGGGGAGGGGGAAATGGTGGCATTGCAGTGCCCCCAACAAAACTTTAATTCAGCAAGGAAAAGGTTACTATAGTTTTCATGAAATCCTGTCAAAACTCCTCTTAACCACTGCCCAGGGTTTCCCTTCAGTTTCCCACCACTGTTCGCATCAATAGAAGTAAAACAAACATACAAAATGAAGCTGGTTTTCTCCTATCACTTGCTTGGAATAGGGTCATGCACCACACACCAGGGCATATTCATGAATCATTGGTAAAAGTGCAATGTGTGGGCAACATACCACTTGCATTGGTACTTACACAGGTGACATAGCATGTAATGCGCAAATAGAGCAACACATGCTACATACACAATGGGAATATTGCTATTAAAATACAAGTTAAGCAAATGACATATGTTGTGTACATAACACAAGTGAAGTTATTTGCACAACATGTACTATGCCCCGTGCATGTATGTTGCCTATGCATAGCAATGTTACCATATGTTCAGCAATATGTCCCTTCATTACATGCTTGTACTCATCTAGTCTTTCCTGTATCATTAAAACATTACATGCAGTGTATAGTTTTGTTCTTCGTTATGTATTACTGCACTGTACATATGCTGAAGGGTGTAAAAACATATCTTAAAAAAGACACAATCATGGATCCAATCTGGTGTAGCCTATTGGCATAATAAAAAAGGCAATTGCTATATTGCAAAGTTAGGTCTTCATAAATGGCAATCAACTTAGCATGTCTATAGGGATAACCAAGCCTGTCTTTGCTGGGGATGGTGCCTTCAATAATATCAGAGCCTGGATTAGTTTGTTCCTAAAAAAAAAAAAAAAAAAGTTTTCATAAAGAATAATGAAAACAAGACTATACTTTGGTTCATGGTATAAATGAGAGGGAAAGTGACATTTAAAACAAAACATAAAGGTTGTAAAAATTAGAGTAAGTTGAAACTTAAAGAGAACCTGAACATGTAAATGTAAAATAACCATACACAGGTCGTACTTACCTCCTGTGTAGTCTACTCCTCAATCTCTTTCTCCTCTCCTGCGTCCCATTTGTCCACTGTGATCACTGGAATTATCCATCCTCCATTTTAAAAATGGCCATTATCCCATAACAGCTTCCTGGTCAGCACACTGTTAAACTGTAATATCACCCACTTGAGCCATAGGGAAACATGGACATTACCTTGCTCATTCAGTTGCAACTGACAGCTGCTGATATATAACTGACAGCAACTGGTATATTTCAGTTCTGACAAAATATTGTCAGAACTGGAAGGGGTCACTGTAAGAAGAAAATGGTGAGCTTCTGAGAGGAACTGACGGTGAGGTAAGTATGTAATATTCATTTGCAGCTACGTCATGTGTTTATTTTAAATAATTTTACTCGCTTCAGGTTCCCTTTAAATGGAAGAATCAGCAAGACATGCTGAGAACTTTGAAACACATCTATAATCACTGTACATGAGATCCTTACATCATACAGATATAGCTACAATTGTTCAGTGCTTTTCTCCTACTTAACATGTAGTGTGGCTTAGCCCTGATCTGCTAATAGAACAGTGCCTGAAAACTTCACTGACCATTGGTGTGGCTCACTGAGTTTACCTGAGCATGTGCTTTTAAAACAAGTTATCAGTGGCAGCTATCATATTTAAGTGACCAAGCATGTGGCTCTAAAACACATTAGTATAAACCTATAACTAAGGATTTACTCTGGAAACATGTTGATACTGATAGTATAATTAAATATGACGACAGAGTTTGTTGTAAGGCCAGTAAAAAAAGGCAGAAATGCAAAAGGGATAGTGTTCATAATATCTACATAATATTTTGCCTAATAAAAGTCATAAGGACAAGTGAAAAAAAAAAAAAAACTAAAAATGTTCAAAACAAAACATAAAATGCACAAAGAGTTACTTACGGCTGATAAAAATTATGCAAGATTAATTGGTTTTAATGGCATAGACATGGTGAATTTCGCTAGTGTAACTCCCTTCATTTGTGTGTCTAAATAATTAATTAATAAGGTCCGTACATCTGATAAAGTCAGTTAAACTCACAAAAGTTGTAGTAGTGTTTATAACATTTGTCTGTTATAGTTGATTTATTCTTTCAATTGCATTCTAAATATATTTAGCATAGAATTTTAAGTACCGTATTTTTCGGAATATAAGACGCTCTGGAATATAAGACGCACCTAGGTTTAGAGGGCAAAAATCTGGGAAAAAAATGTATTCAGTATATACTAAACCTGGTGCATCCATATTCCAGGAGCGTATTGTACAGTACATGTTCTCCCCATTGTCTTCTTGTGTCCACTATGTGTCCCTTTCTGTCCCCCTGTGTGTGGCATCCCTTCCCACCACCTTGTGTGATCCTCTTGCCCCATGTGTCCCCTCATGTCCTGTGTGTCTCCTCCAGCCCCCCTCTGTTGTCCTCCAGGCCCCTTGTGTCCTCTCCTGTCCCCCTGTGTGTGTCTGTGTCCCCTCCTGCCCCCCTTGTGTGTGTTTCTGTGTCCCCTTCACCCCCCCTGTGTGGTCCTCCAGTCCCTGTGTCCCCTTCACCCCCCCTGTGTGGACCTCCAGTCCCTGTGTCCCCCCCCTGTCCTCCTGCGTGTGCCCCCTCCTGTGCATGTCCATGTGTGTGCCCCCCCAGTCCCCAGCATGTCCTCTGTCCCCCCCCCCCATGTCTAACTCTCCCCCGGTAGCAATAACTACAGAGCAACTCACCTTTCTATGGATTCCAGTGCTGTGTAGTCTGCTGTGTGGTACTCCGCCTCCAGCATGTCAGCTACACCTGTAAATGAAAAGTTAGCGCAGAGACACTCACCTACTCAGCGGCGGCAGCACGATTTGCAGACATCTCGGCCCCGGGAGGCCGAGATGTCTGCTCACCTACTCGGCGGCAGCCGCGGCGGTGGCAGCACGATCTGCAGACATCTCGTCCCGGGAGGCTTCCCCTAGTGACGGCTCCTGCTAATGACTCATTGAGTCATGGGGAATGACTCATTGAATTATTCACAGGAGCCGTCTCTAGGGGAAGCTGCATGGCTCCCCCTAGTGACGGCTCCTGTTAATGATTCAATGAGTCAATCCCCATGACTCAATGAGTCATTAGCAGGAGCCGTCACTAGGGGAAGCCTCCCGGGAGAGATGTCTGCAGATCGTGCTGCCACGGCCGTGGCTGCAGCTGAGTAGGTGAGTGTCTCTGCGCTAACTTTTCATTTACAGGTGTAGCTGACATGCTGGAGGCGGAGGACCACACAGCAGACCACACAGCGCTGGAATCCATAGAAAGGTGAGTTGCTCTGCAGTTATTGTTACCGGGGGAGCGGACCGGCAGACCACACAGGGGGACAAGGCAGGGAGTCCCCGACAATGCGGCGGATCGGCGGTTGGCATCGGCAGGCGGTTCTGAAGTCGGGGATTCCCTGCCTTTGGAATATAAGACGCAGGCACTTTTTCTTCCTATTTTTGGGGGAGAAAAAGTGCGTCTTATATTCCGAAAAATACGGCATGTGTGTGTGTGTGTATGTGTATGTGTATGTGTATGTGTGCGTGCGTGCGTGTGTGTGTGTGTGGTGTCATTTAGATCAGCATCAAAAAAACTCAAGGGGAAATGGCCCTTTATGACCCTCAGGAAAGGTGTGCTGAAAATGCATTGGCTTCTATGCTTATTACTGCTGTTAAAATAGTATTTTTTTATGTTTCCCAAATCAAACACTGTGGCCTATATACAATTCACTTTTTCACCTGAGTTTTCTCCTAGGTGATGATTTTAAACTTGTCAATAAAATGCCTTTTAGGCCACCAGAAAGTAGTGTTGGGCGAACAGTGTTCGCCACTGTTCGGGTTCTGCAGAACATCACCCTGTTCGGGTGATGTTCGATTTCGGCCGAACACCTGATGGTGTTCGGCCAAACCGTTCGGGTTCGCCCGAACTACTAAATGCCCGGCCGAACAGGGCCGAACAGGGCCCCTGTTCGGCCGAACAGGGCCCTGTTCAGCCGAATACCGCCCCCCTATGGGGTCGCAGGCATAAGGGGGGAGCATGCCCCGATCGCGGGGGGGGGGGGTCGGAAATTCCCCCCACCCCCTCCGCTAGCGCTCCCCCCTCTGCACGCTTCCCCATTAAAAAGTTGGCGTAAAGTTAAATATTACCGGTGGTGGCTGCTGCAGTGGCTGGCTGGCAGTGGTGTGAATGAGGAGGAGGAGTCCGAGTATGACGCGTTGAGGCCAGGCAGCGGGCGGTTCAGCGGTAGTACCCTTGTGGTACTTCCGCCCTTTCTCTGACCTCACGTCCTCTACGTGATGACGCATACGAGGGTACGCGTCATGCGTACCATCGTATGCGTCATCATGTAGAGGATGTGAGGTCAGAGAAAGGGCGGAAGTACCACAAGGGTACTACCGCTGAACCGCCCGCTGCCTGGCCTCAATGCGTCATACTCTGACTCCTCCTCCTAGTCCTCACTCACACCACTGCCAGCCAGCCACTGCAGCAGCAGCCACCACCGGTAATATTTAACTTTACGCCAACTTTTTTATGGGGAAGCGGGCAGACTGGGGAGCGCTAGCGGAGGGGGTGGGGGAATTTCCGACCCCCCCCCCCGCGATCGGGGCATGCTCCCCCCTTATGCCTGCGACCCCATAGGGGGGCCGTATTGCGGCATGTTCGGGTCCCCATTGACTTGCATTGAGTTCGGGGTTCGGGCCGAACATGCCGAACATCTGGCCCATGTTCGGCCTGTTCGGCCCGAACCCGAACATCCAGGTGTTCGCCCATCACTACCAGAAAGTAAGAAAATGCTCAAAATAATTTTGATAGTACCTTTTCACCTACTTTTTGGTACTTTTTTAGTTGAAAAGTGCTGGAAAGTTATTTTAAATCGAAGATGAAAAATTATCTCCTAGGAGAAAACTCAGGTGAAAAAGTGAATTGCGTATGGCCCTAAAAGTTTAAAATATTGTGATCCGGTTTGAAACTAACAATAAAAGAGGCCAGGGAGCATGTGCTCCCCTCCAACAAACCCAAGCTCAGTTATGTTTTTATATACAAAAGCAATTACTGAACTGCAGTCTCTCAGTCCAAATTCCAAAATAGTGTGCAAATGAATAGGGAGGCTGGCTCATGTCTTTGTATACATCCTTTCCTGGAGGGTGCTTTTGTAAGGACAAAGGTAATACTGACAACCCCCCATGAAGAGATAGACTACTCCAAAATCTGTTAGATTGGATCAGTGTGTAGGTGACCCAACATAGCAAAAATGTAATTTATTTATTCCCTCAGCTATGTATATTCAACTATGCACCTGAAACACCTGCAGCTCCGAATACTGCGAACACCAAACTGTTATAAACTGTTCTTATCACCTTGCTTCGACACCATCGTCTCACAGACTGTGAGATCACTTGACTCTCCACACAGCAAACAGGATATAGACTTTCTCAGGCTTCTTACGTTATTTATTCAGGAAACAGGAATACAGATAGATACATTCATCTCCTGGCAAAGCAGACTTCCATGTTGCGTTATAGCGGCTTGATTAGACTCCCTCTTGAAGTCTATCAGGTACCTTCTTCCTAACTACGTTACACTAAACTACATATGTACAACATACATTATATCAGATTACAGTAAGGAATAACATGTTTAGAGGTCCCAGTCGGCCTTGCGAGCTAGTGCAGAGGGAAGAAACAGAAGTCAGTTCCCATCGCTCGCACCCCCTTTAATACCGACTAGGAAAGCGTTAAATATGACATCATCTTCGCCACCTCCTATATCAGTCTATTGGTGGACCCACTCGTGGTGTCATCATACCCGCCTACTCGATTAATAATCAATGAGGCACTTGACCCAGATGCAGGAATGTGAAATGTTTAGTAAACATAGCCAATGTTTTCTGTTCCTGTTGAGGTCAGAGTGGCCGATGGCCTTCTGTTAGGAACATGTTCTCAGTATCTGCGTGTATCTTCTGCTACACGCAGACCCTGAGATGCCTCTGCCTGCATCACCAACCCTCTATCGATTTTAAAGGCATACACTGCGGTCAAGCCTTTTACATCAAACTCAGGCCAAGTAACTGAGGCCTACTTAAATTATAACAATCCCCCCTAAAACGGCTTGACCCGCAGATCCCAGCGTCTGAACCTCCCAGTACCTCCCAGTACCTGGTTTCTTTCTTGTATGTTTCACTTTTCGATGTTCGTGCTCACACAACTTCTCTGCTCTAGGCGGTTACCCCTGGAAGAGAGAGAGCAAGACCTCTTGGTCTTCCTGTAACCAGGCTCTCTGGGGAAGCCCTACTTCTAAGTCCCTCAATATCACATGCTCAGCATTTGCGTCACTTGCGTATCACTCACAAACTTGCATGACCACAGAAAAGTGAAACTCGTTTGGTTGTTACAAAACGGAGCAGTGCCAGGTGCCTTCTAAAAGAGCGCCTTTATACAATCAGCTCCTAGGTACTACTAAACCTATACCCGTAACCCTGTATATCCCTTAATTTAAACTATTGGTTCCGGAGATTGTTTATGAGGCACCAATCTCTGGACCAGGTTAATTTATTTTACGTAATTTTAACCCGCAACCTCACCTGGATAACGATGCCTAAAGTTGTCATCCCCATCCAGACGACCAGTGGGTGTAGAAAGAACTTTGGAACTGCAGATGCCCCGTCCGAGTGTCCCTGGAACATCACCGGAACCTTTGTCCACCAGGGCAGACTGGAACTCACCTGCTCATTTTTGTGTTCTACCTCGTTAAGATCACCTGTATCATGGTGAAATCTTACCTCTAACTTAGTGTACTGTTTGTTTAACCTTTGTAACAAAATGTGGTCGTCTTGGATCAAAACCTGTTCCCCTTTGTCCCATGTCGTGTTCTCTTTCAGGACGGGAACTACCCGTGAAACTTTGACCTTTAGAGTTCTCTTAACAATTTGAGACACAACGTCATCCAACCTGGATGACAGGATCCATATGGGATCTCCACTCACACAATATGTTCCCCTTGGAAACGCCCCCTTATCGGAACAATTATGAGAATATACCTTGAATGTATCATTTATGTTAAAAAACCAAACCTTTCCTTCAGCCACCGGAACTATCGGTTGGGCTTCAGGGTGGATCTTTTGAATGGTAGCCTCGCACTCTGCGTTATTGAGCCTGCAGGCATCTTCACTAAATTTGACTTGCCCCAGCCAACGCAGGTACTTCTGCAAGAATTGCCCACATGAGGACAACTCTACTTGTTTCACCTCCCTGTCTAGCACCAAAAAAGGTTGACCTCTCAGGTCCTGGTGTAAGACACGGGTTGAGGTGGGAACTAAGGAAGTGGCGGTGCCTAAAGGAATGTTGCACCGTTTCCATTTGTTCACCCAAACATCTCGAAGCTGCCATGCAAAAGATCCTTCTCCAGAAAAATTAATATACCTCCCCTTGTCCAATCTTTCGCTGACAAAATATGTCCCCAGCTGTCCTGATTGGACCTCTTCCCCCCTTACGTCCTGAGGCACAATATGTACCTGAGGTCGGGAAGACTGTACTCTCTGCAATCTTTCGA
Source organism: Hyperolius riggenbachi (assembly GCF_040937935.1). NCBI lineage: Eukaryota > Metazoa > Chordata > Amphibia > Anura > Hyperoliidae > Hyperolius > Hyperolius riggenbachi. The sequence continues at coordinate 94,763,499 of NC_090655.1, read as the reverse complement.
TTAAGAGTACCTCTTCACTTACCCAACTCTCATGAGGATAAGCTGTTGCATATGGACTGTGTAATATCGTCCCCTGTTGTGACCCGTGTGGTGTGAATGGGGTTCCCTGTGTGGGCTTTCCCTCCCCCGGGACCGCTCTCCCCACCCTCTTTGTCACCTGGAAATGTGGCTTGATCTCGATTTTTACTTCTTGTTTCGAGAACCTCCCACCCTTGGCTTTCCAGCCTTTATGTGTGTATAGTTGTTTCAGAGGCACTCTCTGTTGGTAGCTCCAGAGTGTGATGTGGTCCCCTGCGTCTCTCTGGTAAGAGAATTGACGCCTCCTGCTCGTTCCTCTCCAATCTGGACCCATCTCACTCTGCATAACCAAGACAAGGTACCCCTGAATCACACACTCCCCCTTTTGCATGTACCCATTGTACTGCAATGTACCTTTTAACAAACCTTTGGATCGGTGCATTGATTCTGGGAGTGTGGCATTCAATAGCAGATTTACACTGCCATTAAATTCCCACTGCCCGCACACTTGACCCTTCAGACCTTTCACCCACATTGTGCCATGAAATTTGCTTTCTCCTGGCACAAGTGCTCCTTTCCTCCGTCCCTGCATGGTCCATCTGTGCCAAGCGGAGGGAGGTGTGAAAGGATCAGTACCTTTGTCACCCAACATTAACATGCTTGGGCCTTGCATTCTCATTAACCCCTTATTATACATGAGAATGTCCTCTCTTCGTTCTCCTAGGACGGAATGGCAACCTAGGATCACCATCAGCATGGTACACTTCATTATAAAAGCACCACCCTGGGAAAGAAAAACATTAGCACTTTGCATTATGCTTTGCTCCGACAGTTTTGTTAGTCTCTTTCCGATTTCAGGAATCTCGTGTTTTAGTCTCTTTCCGATTTCAGGTATCTCGTGTTTTAGTCTCTTTCCGATTTCAGGAATCTCGTGTTCCTCCAAGCTTAGATTGGCATCTGGAACCTTTCGCTTATCCGACTGACATCTCCATCTTTGCTGCCAGCACTGCAGCTGTCTCAATTCCATATTGCCAAACACCTGAAATCGAAATACAAACAAATCAATTCTTATTAATGATTTGGGATTCGCCCTGCGGCTTGTACTCTTTACACTTTAAATTGATCAATATATACCGTAATTGATCTCGTTGCTTTATGGTTCTCATGAACTATGTTTACTCTTATTGGTAGATTGGAGTTAAACTTCACCCCCCTACCTCAGTACTATCTTCAGTACTTACCTGTTTAAAATATGCTCCCGCGGACTTCACCTATGGAAGCTCGCTTCACCTTTGGAAGCTCTCACCCCATTGCAGCTCACTTCACATCCCCCCTTATCTGTCCATGCGCGGCCGTCGCATGCACAGATTACGGATGCCACACCTGATGCTGCTTTGCAGGTGAGCCTGCAATGCACTTACTCATGGTCGCATTAACTTATCTAGAACTTCATTGCGATACCAGCTCTGCTAGAAGTTCTGTGTGTTGTACCCTCTGATCAATGTTTGCCGTGCCACCACCTAAACTACCAAAAACTGGCTGCCTCCCTGTAGGAAGGAGCACTTTACACTTAAACTACACAGGGTGCAGGGCTAAGCATACCAGCGTCACATGCCTGTATGCAGATCCCTGAATGCCCACTTGGTAGGTAGTCACATGGCAAACAGCGTACTGATACACTGTCACTCTGTAAACGGCAATTTTATCATCTGTATAATTGCCCCATGAACTGTTGTCAGTCCTTGTTCTTTGTGCTACAATTGATAGGAGCTGGAAAAAAAACATATTTGACCAATCAGTGGACGAGAAAAAAAACCGCACAAAAAAACAGCCCCAGCCCAGCATAGACCTCTCAGTCAAGCTCTGGCCCTGTCCACGACAAAAACCGGAAAAAAAACCGTTACCGGAAACCCGGATTGGTCAACTCCCTTTTTTCCACCTCCGGCACCCCCTTGATGCACTGTCCCCCCTTTCCTATTGGGAACTCATGCTGCACCACCCATTAAGGTGCCCCACTCACAGGAATACTCCCATAAGCAACACAGTACAGACCCATTTCTGATCAGTACTGCTACGTGATTCCCTGCACCTAGCTGGGAAACACTTCCTATTCTGGCATTCCTTTCCATGGACCCAGGGAGAAGCTCTGGGGAAATACTGTGAGAACCGAGACACACAGGAGAATGTCTCTGTATTTCTACCCAGTGCTGGGCCGAAATTACGCATTAGCGTAATTACGCATCGTAATTCACTACAAATGCACCGTAAGCGTTACGTGTAAGGTTACGGTATTACGCGTAATTAATTACGCGTAGACCGTGGGTTACGTTTTACGCGTAACAAATTACGCGTAAGACAGTAAACTCCCATTGAAATTACACAGTCTGCCGTAATCGCGTAATATTACGCTCCCGTATAATATAAAAAAGCCGCCGACTTTAAGGGTAAATAGCAAAGCCCCCTTAAGTGCTAAGAGCCTCAAATTTGGAGAATATATTAAGGAGATCAGAAGGAATAAGAGGAAAAAAAATTTTTTCAAAAAGACTTTATAGTTTTTGAGAAAATCGATGTTAAAGTTTCAAAGGAAAAATAGATACATTTAAACCCCGCCGACTTTAACGGTTAATAGCAAAGCCTGCTTAAAATTTAGAAACACCAAATTTACAGGGTATATTAAGGGGATCAGTGGGAATAAGAGGAAAAAAAATTTTTTCAAAAAGACCTTATAGTTTTTGAGAAAATCGATTTTTAAGTTTCAAGGGCAAAAATGTCTTTTAAATGCGGAAAATGTCAGTTTTTTTTGCACAGGTAACAATAGTGTTTTATTTTCATAGATTCCCCCAAGTGGGAAGAGTTTTACTTACTTCGTTCTGAGTGTGGGAAATATTAAAAAAAAAACGACGTGGGGTCCCCCCTCCCAGACCTCTTTAACCCCTTGTCCCCCATGCAGACTGGGATAGCCAGAATGCGGAGCACCGGCCGCGTGGGGCTCCGCACCCTGACTATACCAGCCCGCATGGTCCATGGATTGGGGGGTCTCGGAAGGGGAGGGGCAGCCAAGCTTTCCCCTCCCCCTCCGAGCCCTTGTCCAATCCAAGGACAAGGGGCTCTTCTCCACCTCCGATGGGCGGTGGAGGTGGAGGCCGCGATTTCTCCCCCCCAGGAAATCGCGGCCTCCACCTCCACCGCCCATCGGAGGTGGAGAAGAGCCCCTTGTCCTTGGATTGGACAAGGGCTCGGAGGGGGAGGGGAAAGCTTGGCTGCCCCTCCCCTTCCGAGACCCCCCAATCCATGGACCATGCGGGCTGGTATAGTCAGGGTGCGGAGCCCCACGCGGCCGGTGCTCCGCATTCTGGCTATCCCAGTCTGCATGGGGGACAAGGGGTTAAAGAGGTCTGGGAGGGGGGACCCCACGTAGTTTTTTTTTTAATATTTCCCACACTCAGAACGAAGTAAGTAAAACTCTTCCCACTTGGGGGAATCTATGAAAATAAAACACTATTGTTACCTGTGCAAAAAAAACTGACATTTTCCGCATTTAAAAGACATTTTTGCCCTTGAAACTTAAAAATCGATTTTCTCAAAAACTATAAGGTCTTTTTGAAAAAAATTTTTTCCTCTTATTCCCACTGATCCCCTTAATATACCCTGTAAATTTGGTGTTTCTAAATTTTAAGCAGGCTTTGCTATTAACCGTTAAAGTCGGCGGGTTTTTAAATGTATCTATTTTTCCTTTGAAACTTTAACATCGATTTTCTCAAAAACTATAAGGTCTTTTTGAAAAAAAAAATTTCCCTCTTATTCCTTCTGATCTCCTTAATATATTCTCCAAATTTGAGGCTCTTAGCACTTAAGGGGGCTTTGCTATTAACCCTTAAAGTCGGCGGCTACCTAACATTGATCCATGCGTCAACTTTTCCGCTTGGCAGCATGACTTTACGCATTAATTGCTAGTAGGAATTTACGCGTAAGCCTATAACGTAACAACTTGAATTACGGTATTCTTACGCGTAATTGCGTAAGGGCAATGCGTAATTACAGACATGTACCGAAATTGAATGTCTATGCCGTAAGCGTAATTTCGTAATGCGTAATAGCGTAAAATTACGCGTAATGATCCGTAAGCGTAGCTTTTTCCATTACGATCAGCACTGTTTCTACCCCCCTCCCTTTCAGCTGCTCTGCCCGGAGCCGCGAGCACAGCCTGACGTGACGTGGATCCCCCAGCCCCTCCTCCCCCCTGCCATGACGTGTGGGGGCCATGACTCTCGGGGGCGGGCTCTCTCCACTGCCGCCATTTTGAGTCCTGGACTGCCAGCCAAGATGGCTGCTATCAATCTCCCGTAGCAACCGCTTAACCCTATACACATCAGGAAAAAAAACCAGTTAGAACATACAAGGCATATGCACACTAAACATTTCAGCATATATATTTTTCTCGTATACCTGCAAAACAGACACCGCAGTGTGTGAAATTTCCTATCTTCCTCCCAGAAAAAACGCAAATCATCTTGGACATGTAGATGGAGGAAAAAAAAACATGCACCCAACCCCGTGCACTCAAAAGCTTCCCACAGAACTCTGATCTTATGACGGCTGAAACAAAACATCCTGAACAGAAGGAATTCTCCACAACTACACCGACCTTTACTCATATCATAAACCTTTGCCTGGAATGCGGAGTGACAGAAACTTAACAAATCATTCCAGCTGTTAACAGATATCCGCGGACACAAACCTCAACCGTGCTTCCTCCAATCTGTAGAGAGGGGGGTGGGATGATGCACTGTATTGGCCCCCCTTCCCACTAAACCTACGCTCTGCGATCCGCCAGAAAAAAAACCAATAAAACCCATGACACTGAATCATGCTGAGATTACAGAAGCATCACGTAGCACTAACGAACTAATAGCATTGACTTGAACCAGTATCCCCACTATTCTGGGCTGCTCTCGTTATCCCAACTATGTTCCCTCCATTCCTCCCCCTAACTGCCCTCCCCACTATCCACCATCTGCGTGAGAGAGCACGAGAGAACAACAAACATCGCTGGCATCCCTCCCAGCCCAGAACTGCCCAGAGAGAAAACGAAACTATATACGCTGCCCACACTTTAGCATAACACAGAAAGATAACACACAGCTGTAGAAAAAAAACACATCATGCAGACTGTTAACATATATAACAGACCACAAACATTGCTACAAAACCAAATAAACGAAACGCTATACTTGCCTGAGCAGAAGACTTTGTAAGCCTGCGAATTCGACCAGCTTGTGGCAACTTCACGAACCTTGAGTGGACCCCCTGGAATTACTGAGCCATCTCTGTGTACCCACACTGGCTCAGCGGATCGATCTCCAGCGGCAGCTGCCAGCCGGCCTCGGAGCTTCCAGTCACCTGCGACCCGGTTTTGGCTATGACTGATGTGCACTTCCAGTCAAAGTTTAACATCCACGCGGTTCGCCGCTGGTTTCCACGAATTGCAGCCCGCGTGTGCTCGGCTCCCACACACCCACTTATCAGTATTAGCTTGATAAGCTTCACAGTCCGTGTCCGTCTATTCCGCTTGTTCTGCTGTGGAATATCTTGAAAACCATTTTCCGTCGGCCCCGGCCCCGTCTGCCTGTATATTTAGGCAAGGAAGGATTTCAGGCACCACTGTTATAAACTGTTCTTATCACCTTGCTTCGACACCATCGTCTCACAGACTGTGAGATCACTTGACTCTCCACACAGCAAACAGGATATAGACTTTCTCAGGCTTCTTACGTTATTTATTCAGGAAACAGGAATACAGATAGATACATTCATCTCCTGGCAAAGCAGACTTCCATGTTGCGTTATAGCGGCTTGATTAGACTCCCTCTTGAAGTCTATCAGGTACCTTCTTCCTAACTACGTTACACTAAACTACATATGTACAACATACATTATATCAGATTACAGTAAGGAATAACATGTTTAGAGGTCCCAGTCGGCCTTGCGAGCTAGTGCAGAGGGAAGAAGCAGAAGTCAGTTCCCATCGCTCGCACCCCCTTTAATACCGACTAGGAAAGAGTTAAATATGACATCATCTTCGCCACCTCCTATATCAGTCTATTGGTGGACCCACTCGTGGTGTCATCATACCCGCCTACTCGATTAATAATCAATGAGGCACTTGACCCAGATGCAGGAATGTGAAATGTTTAGTAAACATAGCCAATGTTTTCTGTTCCTGTTGAGGTCAGAGTGGCCGATGGCCTTCTGTTAGGAACATGTTCTCAGTATCTGCGTGTATCTTCTGCTACACGCAGACCCTGAGATGCCTCTGCCTGCATCACCAACCCTCTATCGATTTTAAAGGCATACACTGCGGTCAAGCCTTTTACATCAAACTCAGGCCAAGTAACTGAGGCCTACTTAAATTATAACACAAACCACTCTCAAAACTGGCCCACCTTATATTAATTGCAGCAAGGAAAGTCATCTACAATAAATGGATATACCCTAGTGCACCTACAACCTGAGATCTTAAGGAAGAAGTGTTACATTTGTTCAATCTTGATAATTTAGAAACTAAGCTGCATGTGGAAAGATCCTCAAAAAAATTCTTCTCAATCTGGGAAAGGTTTATCACAGATACTTTTATGTGTCAAGAAATGAGCGCTCTGATGGACTCCTACATCTTGGTATGCACTTTTGCAAGGAAACCTAGGGAAGCTCAAGGTATGAAGTGCTTCTATGGCCCCTTAACCTATGGCAGTCTGTGCAAAGGTGGCCACACACCATACAATTTTTTAAATATCTGTTCAATTTAAGAATTGCAATCAATTTTTCTGACTGATTGTAACAGTTCAAAAATATGACCAATGTACCACACACCTATGTTTAATTTTTTCCTCAATTATGATAAAAATGATTGGAAACTCAGAGAAAATTGCTAGAGTGTGTATATTAATAAATTAACAATCCAACACACACCATACAATCTTTAGTAGAAATTGAAGAGAAATATCTGGCATTCCAGATCGATTTAAATCGAAAAAAACGGGAAATCCGAACGGATTTTTCAGTCGAATGAAAAAAAAGCTTTTGATTTTTTCGAGAGATACGATCGTTTTTATTGAATTTCTGTAAAATCGGATCATTTTATTGTATCGTGTGTGGCCACCTTAAGACCTACAAGATTTCCACACACAAAACGACGAGCACAACCACATGTTCTAGAAAGTCAAATTTTAGATTTTTACAGTCAGATACGAATTCGGAGAAACAGTGACAGGGGGGGGGGGGTTATGCTAAAATTTCAGGGAGGGGGTATTAAGGTTACGACAGGAAGGGAAGACCCTTTCTTGCCTATAGATACTAAATATTTTGCAAATAAGAGAATTGAATCAAGTGTCCAAATGTAATTTGCTAAAACATTTTGAATGACACTTGTAAAATTGTTTATGCCATATGTTGTAATCTTTTAAGGGAAAAAGTTTTCAAAACCCAAATAAAACACTGTAAAAAAAAAACACGTCATTTATAGTACATGTTACTGTATAAGAAATGTATAAGTTATGTGTATGTATTTTTAATGTTATACTTTTCAATGATAGAGCTCTTTCAAGCACTGGTACTTTTAAAGAGAGCACAATCTTCCCAGTATTGATTTCCCAGTCTCTCTGGAAAACACTGGGATTGGGTTTCCCTTTGATTGACTTTCCTTATACAAAGGAAAACACCTACTCTAGTAAATGATGATTATGTTATACCAGTTCATCTAGCACAGTACTGCTTTTTGCCTTCTATGGGTTTTTAGTCACCTGGCGTGATGAAGACCCCAATACCTTGGAAACCAGCTTTTTATATTGAGTTGACTGACTGATTTTAAGGTTATGTGGCTGGTATCAGCATGATTGATGACAGTAGGGAGGTTTCAGTCAGTTTGCTGGTGTTGGCATTGTAAAAAATAAATTAAATTATAAATGTAAGGTAAAATCTGAGAAAACCATCAATCCTACCTAGCAAATGTAAACACATTTTAATGCTAACTTTATGAATTTAAGTGTAAAGCAAAATCTGAATGGTTTCCTTAGAACTAAATGTGTTTTAAGCCTAAATAAGTCAGAAAGATGTTATAAAAGAGCCCCAATTTCCTTTTGGCGCTCAGTCGTGTTTTCTTTGAAAATTTTACAAAGTGTCATTATAGTTACACACAAGCAATACAATTGTGGACCACATACAGTAAAGCACATCCCCATTGTCTTTGCTGCAGTAGCAGAAATACAAAATTATGTTTTTCAGAAGATGATGAATATGTGTTGAAGGAGAGGAAACACTTTCCTATGCTGCAGATGTGCGTCATTGCAGACTAGAATGAAACTTCCAGTAATTTAACACATGTTGTCTTTTCAGTTCCAACGCACATCAGAAGACATCCTTTCATACATGATGATGGAGTTGACAGAGTAGTCTTACACCTCCTGAGTTATTCTTTGGTGGCCAGCATACAATGATGCTAATGACTAGCAGCTGTTTACAAAGCACAATTAATTAGGATGTTGGAACTGAATTTATTTGCCATTACACCATGATACAAATCTGTAAGCCGCTAAAATTCTAATGCTGACAATGATGAATATTTCCTATTATTTCACCATATGATCTTGTGCTTGCCTTTACACTTGGCATAATGTAGCTTAATATGACAATAATTCTTTTTGTTTCAAAATTACTAATTAAAGAAATGCTTTACAGGAACAAAGAAAAACAAAAACATTTTGACAAAAGTTAATGTCAAATTGATACAAGCAAAACAATGTAGGACAACACAGGTCTGTAGCACACTTGAACCTGGCCAGGACCATAAGGAATTTATAATCAATTAGATAATGCATGTAATAGGCAGCTCAAATTTAATTTAAAAAAAAAAATAGGGCACAGTCAGTCATATTTTTAACTGAAATAACAATCACATACCAATCAGATGTGTCCATTCTTTACCTGATTGATTTCAGAAAGGAGTTTATGGTGGCCACAGGCAGGAGTGGTATGCGTTCATCAATGTATAGGTTTGTTCTGCATCATGCAAAGCACTATGAAGCTACAGTGGTAGGATCAATATTCTGCATTATTTTTGCTAGTTGAAGATATTAGGCCATGTAAAAAGTTGAGATCAGGAAGACAGGGATATTTTACTTAATCCACCAAAACTGTAAAACGTATGCCTAGGATGTGTATGATTAAATCTCTAAACACTTGCTGAACACTTGCTGAAAGTAAATATGGTAACAAATAACAATTAAAAAGCACTGTTATATCTACTCCTTATTAAATAACTAAAATGCATCCTATAGCGGACAAGATCAAAACTAGTGAAATATATTTCAAGGATTTAGTAACAATATAACTAATGTGTTGTTATTGATATTGTGCTACCAGGTTTACAATGGTACGGACATTTTTTCTTCTGCTTATCCACCTGCACCAGGGTAAAACCCCTTCTAACCCAATGTTCTAACAATATGTGTAAATTGCCCCCCCCCACACACACACACACACACACACACACACACACTCACAGCTTTCAGAAGCTGATATCCAGTGCCCAGCTATACAGCAGTGAAGTGCCAGGTATACAGTGGGTGACTTCTGAAACCTAAATTAAACATCCTGAACCACATAGCCACATCTTTGCATTGCGGACTATGGTGGCACCTAACATAACCAAACCCCCCCCATCCCCCCCCCCCCATTTTATGAATCACCTGATTCATAAAATTTTACTCCTAAAAAGCTTGTCTGGGGGATGAAGTTATGGGTAGCAGGGAAATTGGTTTGAGTGGTAGTCAGGTCTGGAGTTGAGAAATACTGTACATTACACACATTTGTGTGCCACCTACATAGAAAGTGCTAATACCAAAATCCACTAATCCATTGGCTGCTCAAGACTTTGGGCACAGAGGACTGAGGACAAAGCCTTGAGCTTCTTGAACAGATCGGGGTATTTAGAGGGAGTGAGGTTTAAGTAAGAGACTACGTAAGATGTTGTAGAGAAGTGGTAGTAAAATCCAAAAGCAAGACCCTTCAAACCTAATGATAAGAGAGTCTGAAGGGACAGGGAACGTCTATTATTAAATGCTCAGTTCAAGAAAGAAGGTTAAAGAATAGCTGTCTTTGAATACAGCTGTTAGGAGCTCATTAGCAGGTTTTTCAATGGAGGGCTTAGGATGAAAGTCAGAAAAAAAGATAAGTACACAGGCAGTTAGTAGAAAGTTAGTGAGCCACTTCTGAGTAGATGCACTATTTCAGTAATGTTGATTAAAAAAAGAGTGTAGTGTAACCAGGCAATAACTAGTGAAGACTGTTCAATCGAAGGTAAGTTTTATAAGCATTGGTATGATGAGTGTTTTTTGAAGTACATTCAGGTGATTACAGTAAATAACAATGTGTTAAAAATAGATGTTATAGCAGGAAAGAAGACTTAAAGAAACCAAGAAATGTGATGGGAATGAAGAGCTTCCACAGCACAGGTAGTGAGGCGGGCTTTGCAAAGACAAGAAAGTAGTCTTTGCTCAAAGAATGTAGTATACTATGATAAAGATTAATCAAGAAGAAATGTTTGGGTTGGGTTGTACTGTAAAGTAACTTAGCACTTTGTTATTTTTCTGTGAAGTGTGTTGCAAAGTCTTCAGATGATTTGCAGGTAGTTGGTAGAGGTATGGGATAGAGAAAGTAGTTAAAAATGTTAAGCATCTGTTTGGATTGTGGAACCGTGAGGACATAAGAAAGGAAAAACACAACTGTTTTACCCATAAGCAGGCCTCCCTTTAGTCACGTAGAGTTTGTTTGTATAAGTCATCAACTTTGTTACTTTTCCAAACATTTCTGAAATTCCTCTTCAGCTCTTTATTGTGTATTATCTACCAGGCTTATCAAATGTCATCACCAGGGTATTTATTGGTTAATGGATCAAAGGGCCTATGAATGATGAGAGTAAAGATAAATACCCGTGTAAAGATGGATCGGTAAAACAGCAGCAATAAATTATGATAAATGATCATTCCTCAATCCATCCTAAGCAATTAAAAAAAAATGGGTAAAAAATGGAAAGTGAAGGATGCTGCATGATAAAGGTCCACTGAAATCAATGAACATCTGTATGATCGCTCGTTCAGTAATCTGTCATGATGGTTGCTCAATACAAATGATCATCGCAGGAAGTTACCTGTTTTTCAACATAATTTAACAATTTTTTGGTAACTGATGTTATGTGACATCACGCAAAATGAGCATTTGTCATGCGGTGATCGGCTGTGCTCAAACCGAATCCGAACACCCCAATGTTCGGGGAATAACGAACAGTGTCGAGCACTGTTCGATCAACACTACTGTCACCGATGGGAGACTGAAGGCGGAGCATTAGTGTGCACGATCTCCTGCTAGCCCCATAAAAAGCCATTCACGCCAATCAATGTGGAGTGGTCCTGGGGCTGCCGCCACATTCATGCCAATCGGCGTGGAGCAATCAGCAACAGGTTAAAGGACCACTATCGCAAAAAAAAGTAAGCAGTTAAAAGCTGACACAACTGATAGGTTTTGGACTAGTCCATTTCTTCATAGGTGATTCTCAGGGTTTTCTTTGTTTTGAGAAGCATTTCCTGAATGGCAGTTTAAGTTCCTAAACAGTAAGATACCAGCCAGCCTCCCTACTAACTTACACACTATTTTGGCAATTAGACTTAGCAAGTGCCGTTCAGGAAATGATATTGAAACCAAAGAAAAGCTTGAGAATCCCCCATGATGAAATGGACTGGTTTAAAACATGTCGGTTCTGACAACTTTTAACTGCTTACTTTTTTTGCGACAGTAGTCCTTTAAGAGATATACCAGATAGAAACTATTTAATTGTGTAGTTATAGAGATATTTTCTTTTTTTTTTGTATCACTCCCAATGCACATGCTGATTAAGCTTCTCTTATTCATAATAATGCACATTTTATGTAATGCCAATGCTCAATGAATATAACATTTTTTCCAGAGAATATGGTTTAGACATGCCACTTCTGAGGCTCATTAAATTGTGTGGTCATTGCATAATCTATGTGGTGGAAAAATGATTTCTGTACTAAGAATCTCATATCATTTTAGTAAATTCTATATATATGACAAGCAACTTGTGAACACAGGAAATGGTTTTGCTTAAGTACACTAGCTGACAGACTAAAGTAAGATATTCTAAAATTATCAGCTAGTTGAAACCACTTCACTTCCACCAGTACAAACTCCTCTCAGCTCCAGATTTTGGTTTGAGTGTTGTGACACTTTTTATCACAGTTATTATATAGTTTAGTTTAAAGAGATCCCGTGGTGGCATTAAAAAATAAAAAAAATATACACTACCTGCTCCATGCTGCTTCCCAGATCAATCTGCGCAGCTCCACACCGCTCCCTGTGGCCCCATTCATCCTCCGCAGCTGGTGTAACCTCTGATTACCAGCGGAGGAAATCCGGACAGCCTGTATAATTCTCCCTTCTCAGCAAGTAATGAGCTAAGGTAATTTGAGCTCCTAACTGTCTGCCAAGTTGAGAACTAATATGTAAACACAGGAGGTTAACCATTTTTAAGCTCCCAGCAAACCCTGAAGTAACTACACTTCAGCATCTCTGAAGGAGCTTGATAAGCTGTAACAAGAAAAGGTAAAGCAGAGAGGATGTTGCGAGTTCAGGTCCGCTGTAACAAGACTAGCATCGAGTTAGTGCCTCTGTGATAGATATTATCCTGCTACAATATCAGAACTGATTGGTTAACTACTTTGGCCTCCTGGACGTAGTAGCTACGTTGTTAATTTTCATGATTGTCCTGTATAAAATATTGGTTGTTATAATAAAAATGTCAGGTAAATATATCATATAGGAGACTCACACAGTGATATTTGAGAAGTGCAATGAACTTTATTAGATTTACAGAAAGTGTGCAAAAATTTAAACAAAATTAGGCAAGTGCATAAATTTGGGCACCACAGAAAAGAAATGAAATCAATATTTAGTAGATCCTTCTTTTGCAGAAATTACAGCCTCTAAACACTTCCTGTAGGTTCCAATGAGAGTCTGGATTCTGGATGAAGGTATTTTGGACCATTCCTCTTTACAAAACATCTCTAGTTCATTCAGGTTTCATGGCTTCCGAGCATGGTCAGCTCTCTTTAACTCACACCACAGATTTTCAATAATATTCAGGTCTGGGGACTGAGATGGCCATTCCAGAAGGTTGTACTTGTTGCTCTGCATGAATGCCTTAGTGGATTTTGAGCAGTGTTTAGGGTCGCTGTCTTGTTGAAAGATCCAGCCCGGCACAGCTTCAGCTTTTTCACTGATTCCTGGGTATTGGTCTCCAGAATCTGCTCATACTGAGTGGTATCCATGCGTCCCTTAACTTTGACAAGATTCCCAATCCCGGCACTGGCCACACAGCCCCACAGCATGATGGAACCACCACCATATTTTACTGTAGGTAACAGGTGTTTTTCTTGGAATGCTGTGTTCTTTTCCTGCAGCAGTCCTGTGCCCTCGCAGCCACTCACTAATCCTTTGGTTCCCCGCTGCCAGCTAGTTTCGTTTTTGCCGACAGGCCTGTCAGGACTGGCCATGCGTAGCTTTTTCCGCATTCCCGACTGTAATTAGCGCTATTGCGGGCCGCAACGCGTAAAAAATATGCGTTGCCGCATTACGAACGCATAGATATGTGGCAACGCGTACTTTTTACGCGTTGCAGCCCGCAATAGCGCTAATTACAGTCTGGAATGCGGAAAAAGCTACGCATGGCCCGTCCTGACGGGCCTGTCGGCAAAAACGAAACTAGCTGGCAGCGGGGGACCAGAGGATTAGTTAATGGCTGCGAGGGCACAGGACTGCTGCAGGGGGCTGGTAGAAGCCCCAGGTGAGTAAAACTCATTTTTTTTCTAGCTTAAGGTTCACTTTTACATACCTAAAGCGGTTCTGTTTGTGCTGTGGGTGGAAAAAAGGCTTCCTCTGCATCACTCTTTCATACAGCATCTCCTTGTGTAAAGTGAGTTGAATGGTTGAACAATGCACAGTGACTCATTCTGCAGCAAGATGATGTTGTAGGTCTTTGGTGCTGGTCTGTGGGTTGACTCTAACTGTTCTCACCATTCGTCTCTTCTGTCTCTCTGAGCCTTTTCTGGGTCTGCCACTTCTAGCCTTAACATGAACTAAGCTAAATGAGCTTAAAAACCAAATTCTTGGTAAATAGAGGAGGTAGTGGTGGACTTACCTCCTCCAAGTAGATACACAACGACTGTAGTAAAGACAGTCAATATATTTTATTTATGAACTCCAAATATGCAACGCGTTTCGCAGGTTTGATCCCGCTTCATCAGGCAATAACAATGGAGCAATAGCTGTAAACAGAGATAATTGGCTCATAACACATGTGTAGTCATACAGTCATTAAATTGTATAAAAATAAAATATATATAAAAATTATAAATAAATATCAAACATCAGAGGTGAAATAGGTATTAAAAAGTGGGGGTGATTGGGATAAAGACAGTGGAAAAGGTAATAGTGAGCAGTGATGAGCAAAACTGTTAATATTCTTTTCACATAAAATCTTGCAATAATAATGTTTAATTCAAATTTTAAGTAAACAATTTTGGGATAAAAATTCCCGTTAACTTGCGCGGTTTTTGCGTACATTGCACATATCCACAAAAAAAAACACTCATCTTTTGGGCTAGAATAAAAATTATTGTTTTAGACGTTTTGTGCTAAAATATAGTTCTATATGTTTTCACAATAAAATATTGAGCTAAAAGCAAAGAATGTAAAAATCAAAGATAAACCTCGAATCAAAAACCGAATTCTCAATGCAAAAATTCACAAGCAATGGAAAAAAATGAAGGTATCATAAGGAAAGACAGCTGGGACTTACCATATGTGGTCAGTAGAAGAGCCAGGCACCTCTGTGAGGGCTCACTTCCAAGAGTGCTCATTTATACTACTTTGGGGGTTGATTGACCAATCACAGTGCTTGGTAAATGTGCTTAGTCCTTCTGCACATGTGCAGATGCAACTAGCAGTTGCTGGTGCCATTTTGGAATAGGGCAAGAGTAAGGGCAAGTTCATTTTAGTGATGCAGTGCCATCTAGTGGTGGATTGTGATATATGTATATAGGAGATTGTATGATAAATTGCATAGTAGAGCGTAACACAATTACATATTACCTGAACAGATAAAATAAGTACCTGCAAGACAGGTTAAAATGATGTGATACATGTAGAATACTAAGATATTCAAAGAATATTAATAATGCATATTATAAAAATATATATAAAAACCGCTAAGAAAAGCATGATATAAAACACTAGGAAATATTGTCACATCTGTGTCACTTGATGTTGTAGCATCATGATATAAGTAACCATATTGTTGTCTATCCATCCATAGGTTTTTACAGTTTTGTGGCAATGTATTGATTGTTCATAATTTACAGTAAAAATATAAAACTGTAAAATCATAACATCAGAAATTAAAAAATTAAAAGAGAGGACTAGATAAAAGTGTGAATGGAACAGTATGAATATATTGCTTAGAAAATTAATAGATTTTTTCTAGGACCTCGTTTAATCCTTCTGGAGCGAGTGTCCTAAGAGTCTGGATCCAGTACATTTCTAGTTTTTTGAGTTTCTCAAATGCCGCAGAACCAGTTACATTTGAGAAACTCAAAAAAACTAGAAATGTACTTGATCCAGACTCGCTTAGGACACTTGCTCCAGGAGGATTAAACGAGGTCCTAGAAAAAATCTATTAATTTTCTAAGCAATATATTCATACTGTTCTGTTCACACTTTTATCTAGTCCTCTCTTTTAATTTTTTATTTTTTTAATTTCTGATGTTATGATTTTACAGTTTTATATTTTTACTGTAAATTACGAACAATTAATACATTGCCACAAATTAAACTGTAAAAACCTATGGATGGATAGACAACAATATGTTTACTTATATCATGATGCTACAACATCAAGTGACACAGATGTGACAATCTTTCCTAGTGTTTTATATCATGCTTTTCTTAGAGATTTTTATATATATTTTTATAGTATGCATTATTAATATTCTTTGATTATCTTAGTATTCTACATGTATCACATCATTTTAACCTGTCTTGCAGGTACTTATTTTATCTGTTCAGGTAATATGTAATTGTTTTACGCTCTACTATGCACTTCATCATACAATCTCCTATATACATATATCACAATCCACCACTAGATGGCACTGCATCACTAAAACGAACTTGCCCTTAGTCTTACCCTATTCCAAAATGGCACCAGCAACTGCTAGTTGCATCTGCACATGTGCAGAAGGACTCAGCACATTTACCAAGCACTGTGATTGATCAATCAACCCCCAAAGTAGTATAAATGAACACTCTTGGAAGTGAGCCCTCACAGAGGTGCCTGGCTCTTCTACTGACCACATATGGTAAGTCCCAGCTGTCTTTCCTTATGATACCTTCATTTTTTTCCATTGCTTGTGAATTTTTGCATTGAGAATTCGGTTTTTGATTCGAGGTTTATCTTTGATTTTTACATTCTTTGCTTTTAGCTCAATATTTTATTGTGAAAACATATAGAACTATATTTTAGCGCAAAATGTCTAAAACAATAATTTTTATTCTAGCCCAAAAGATGAGTGTTTTTTTTGTGGATATGTGCAATGTACGCAAAAACCGCGCAAGTTAACGGGAATTTTTATCCCAAAATTGTTTACCTGAAATTTGAATTAAACATTATTATTGCAAGATTTTATGTGAAAAGAATATTAACAGTTTTGCTCATCACTGCTCACAATTACCTTTTCCACTGTCTTTATCCCAATCACCCCTACTTGTTAATACCTATTTCACCTCTGATGTTTGATATTTATTTATAATTTTTATATATATTTTTTTTATACAATTTAATGACTGTATGACTACACATGTGTTATGAGCCAATTATCTCTGTTTACAGCTATTGCTCCGTTGTTATTGCCTGATGAAGCGGGATCAAACCTGCGAAACACGTTGCACATTTGGAGTTCATAAATAAAATATATTGACTGTCTTTACTACAGTCGTTGTGTGTCTACTTGGAGGAGGCAAGTCCACCACTACCTCCTCTATTTACCAAGAATTTGGTTTTTAAGCTCATTTAGCTTCCTTTTATCCTTTTGGCGCCTCTGTTCTCCTGCATAATATTGAGTCCACCCTGGGTGGAGGGTTGAACCCCCTTTTTCTCATCTACAGAGAGTGACTTCTTATTCCTGAGTGGGGTCAGGAAAATCTCCCCACATGCTTTTACAGTGGTTGCCTAATGGTAACCCTGGTTTGTGAGCATTACCAGTGGTGCTCAGCAGAGCTCGAATATTCGAGTAGCTCGAATATTCGAGCTCTTTCTCAGCTATTCGAGCTCGGTATTCGAGCTCCGAATAGCTGCAGCTATTCGAATGGGCTATTTGAGTAAACGCGAATAGCCCATTCACTATTCGAGCTATTCGAGCAAACGGCGCTATTCGAGCTCGAATACCGAGCTCGAATAGCGTCATAGCCCAGATTGATGTCCTTAGAGCCAATCAGAGGGCTCCCAGGCCCTCTGACGGCAGCCAATCACAGAGGGGGACCCTGGCCAGCCCCTACCCTATAAATAGCGGCCGCCATGTTCCGTTTCTCCGTCCTTGCCTGAGACTTGCATAGAGAGAGAGTTGCTCCTTTGTGCTTTGGCTTAGCAAGAGCTTTATTGTGGTCATTTACCTAGCGTTTTTGCTCACATACACCTCCTATACACACCTATATTGTTGTTAGTTAGATGGACATTGTATTTTAGTTAGTAGCTTTTGTGTTACATAGAGACAGGCCAGCTGCTGCAGGCTTACAGCTTTAGGCCTCAGGGCCTGTCTGTGTGGGCAGCTGTCCTCCTGTCCTCTGTTAGTTTATTTCTCATTAGTATTAGACAGTATTAGACAGTATTAGATAGTATTAGACAGTATTTCTGCTGTCCCTTTACTACTTAGTGATTGTATTTTGTATTGTAGTTATATACTACTGTAACTGTACTAGGACACTCACTGTCACTGTTCATACTAGGCTACTAGCTCGGACTCCTGCGTGTGTGTGTGTGCACTCACTGTCTGTGTACTGTACACACACTCTATTTCCTTCTGATTACTGATTGATTATTGTAAATTCTACTTCCTGACAGTTACTACTTACTTACTGTAGTAGGGACACTCACTCAGTCACTGTTCATAGGCCAGCTCCTGCGCGTGTTTGCGTGTGCGTGCACTCACTGTCTGTAGTGTACACACACTCTATTTCCTTGTGATTACTACTGATAGTGATTATTGTAACTGCTGCTAGTTGTACTTCCTGACTGTTACTACTTACTTACTGTACTAGGGACACTCACTCACTCTCTGTTCATAGGCCAGCTCCTGCGCATGTTTGCGCGTGCGTGCACTCACTGTCTGTAGTGTACACACACTCTATTTCCTTGTGATTACTACTGATTATTGTAACTGCTGCTAGTTGTACTTCCTGACTGTTACTACTTACTTACTGTACTAGGGACACTCACTCACTCACTCTCTGTTCATAGGCCAGCTCCTGCGCGTGTTTGCGCGTGCGTGCACTCATTGTCTGTAGTGTACACACACTCTATTTCCTTGTGATTACTACTGATTATTGTAACTGCTGCTAGTTGTACTTCCTGACTGTTACTACTTACTTACGGTAATAGGGACACTCACTCACTCTCTGTTCATAGGCCAGCTCCTGCGCGTGTTTGCGCGTGCGTGCACTTACTGTCTGTAGTGTACACACACTCTATTTCCTTGTGATTACTACTGATTATTGTAACTGCTGCTAGTTGTACTTCCTGACTGTTACTACTTACTTACGGTACTAGGGACACTCACTCACTCTCTGTTCATAGGCCAGCTCCTGCGCATGTTTGCGCGTGCGTGCACTCACTGTCTGTAGTGTACACACACTCTATTTCCTTGTGATTACTACTGATTATTGTAACTGCTGCTAGTTGTACTTCCTGACTGTTACTACTTACTTACGGTACTAGGGACACTCACTCACTCACTCTCTGTTCATAGGCCAGCTCCTGTGCGTGTTTGCGTGTGCGTGCACTCACTGTCTGTAGTGTACACACACTCTATTTCCTTGTGATTACTACTGATTATTGTAACTTCTGCTAGTTGTACTTCCTGACTGTTACTACTTACTTACTGTACTAGGGACACTCACTTACTCACTCTCTGTTCATAGGCCAGCTCCTGCGCGTGTTTGCGCGTGCGTGCACTCACTGTCTGTAGTGTACACACACTCTATTTCCTTGTGATTACTACTGATTATTGTAACTGCTGCTAGTTGTACTTCCTGACTGTTACTACTTACTTACAGTACTAGGGACACTCACTCACTCTCTGTTCATAGGCCAGCTCCTGCGCGTGTTTACGCGTGCGTGCACTCACTGTCTGTAGTGTACACACACTCTATTTCCTTGTGATTACTACTGATTATTGTAACTGCTGCTAGTTGTACTTCCTGACTGTTACTACTTACTTACTGTACTAGGGACACTCACTCACTCACTCTCTGTTCATAGGCCAGCTCCTGCGCGTGTTTGCGCGTGCGTGCACTCACTGTCTGTAGTGTACACACACTCTATTTCCTTGTGATTACTACTGATTATTGTAACTGCTGCTAGTTGTACTTCCTGACTGTTACTACTTACTTACTGTACTAGGGAGTCGGGACACTCACTCAGTCACCTCACCCACAAACCCACTCCATTAAAGTACCCCACTTTTCTCCCGCCCTTTTCAAAAACTTTTGTGTTTACGCCCAAAACATCGAAGATGTCTGGAAGTGGCAGCCAGCGCGGTTTGGGCAAGGGGAAGGGCAGCAAGGGAATCAGGAGGAGAGGGAGCAGCATTGTGGCAAGCCGCGGCCGCGCCACCATGCACAGTTCCGCAGCAGCAGCAGCAGCGTCAGTGGCTAACATTCCTCCCATAGCCACTGGCCGTGGACGCCTTGGGCGCCGCCCAGCAGGAGCATCTGCAACTCACGCTGCAGAGACACAGCAGCAGCGTGTAGCACCTGCTCCGATTTTCCTCCAGCCGGGTCGGAAACGTCCCATTGAGGAAAAGGATGCAGACACTGTGGTGCAACTGATGACGGAGGATGAGCAGCCCGCCATCAGCTCTGCATCCGAGGCCTCCACCCTCACCACCACCACCACCCCTGTTCGCAGCAGCCGCCCAGCAGGGCCTGGGGAGGAGGCCAGTTCACCGTCACAAGTTGGCGACCTGTCACTCAGCAGTATTTTTACCCCAGGCACCATCAGGGTATTGTCTGCTGTTGTTGGCGATTTGGAGGAGGAGATGCTGATGGGCACTTTGGGGGATGAGGGATTGGACAGCAAGACTGTGGCGACAGTCAAGCAGCCCATCCATGCATCAGGAGAGGAGTTTGGGGGGTCATCATCCCAGCAGGACATGTTTCAGGAGGGGGAGGATGATGATGACACGGTGACAGACAGAGACTGGGTGCCACCACCTCCAGGGGATGTCGTCCTCAGCAGCTCTGAGGAGGAGGATGCGCTTGTGGGCCTTGCAAGGAGGCGCATCATTGCAAGCATTGGCAGCAGTAGGCAGGTCCCACAGCCTGCTGGTGTCTCAGGCTCAGCAGCAGCATCAGCAGCATCTGCCAGTACCACCACCAGCCGCACCCAAGCCCCCCCCCCCAACCACCACAGGGAGACAGGCAGCAGCGGTTCCATGCCGTAGGGGGTCGTTTTTGTCACCAATCTGGCGTTTTTTCACCATGCCCACAGTGTACAGCAAGTACGCCACTTGCAACCACTGTCAGCGGAAGTTGAGCAGAGGTGCAGACCCCTTAAAGTTCAGCACCAGCTCGCTCATCAACCACCTTGCTGCGAAACATTTCCACCAGCATGAGGAGTTCCAGAGGCTGAAGGCATCTGGTGCTGGCAGTGGCACCACACCCATCACTGCACAGCCTTCAGCAGCAGCAGCAGCAACAGCAGCCACCCGCCCTCCTGCTCCTCCAGCAGCACCAGCAGGAGTGCGGAAACGCACTGCTCCTCCCCCCTCTGCAACTCCTGCCGCCGACACTGAGGCCTGTTCTGGCAGCCAGTCCTCAGTGGCCTCCTCTGCTGTGTCTGCTGATTCCCGTGCCAGCAAAAGGCCACGCCAGAGCCTTTTGAGCGAGTTCTTCCAGGGGGTGGTTAGGGCTCTGCCTCCCAGCAGCCGTCGCGTGCGGCAGCTGAACGGCTTGCTGGCACGGGCCATGTGCTCCCAACTCCTGCCGTACACGCTCGTGCAGGAGGGGAGTGACATACGGGCGCTGCTTGCTTGTGCAGCCCCAGACTGGCAGCTCCCCAGCAGACACTTCTTCGCCCGCAAGGCCATTCCTGCACTGCACCTCTTTGTGATGGCCAATGTGGAGCGAGGGCTGGAGCACGCGGTTGGTGAAAGGGTCCACGTCACCATGGACTCCTGGAGCAGCCGCTTCGGGACAGGCCGCTACCTGTCTTTCACTGTCCACTGGGTCAGCTTGGTGGAAGGGGGTGAGGATGGGAGACCAGCAGCGGGCACAGCAGCAGCAACACAGTGGGTGGTGCCCCCCCGCAGGGTCGGGGGAACTGCAGCAGGTTCCTCCGATCCTCTGCCATCCTCCGGCACACCTGGCCAAACCCCCCGCCTCAGCAGCAGCGTGAAGGCCCGCCACTGCCAAGCGCTGCTGCACTTGGTCAGCCTTGGGAAGACCAAGCTGACTGCAACCCATGTGTTGGCCAAACTCCAGGAGCAGGAGAGGATTTGGCTGACCCCCAGAGGCCTCAGAGTCGGAGAGGTGGTGGCCGACAATGGGGCCAATCTGGTTGCCGCAATAGACAGGGGAAACCTGACCCACATCCCCTGTCTTGCCCACGTGCTGAACCTGGTGGTGCAAAAGTTTTTGCGCACCTACCAGGGGATGGGCGAACTGCTGGAAACGGCAAGGAACGTTGTGCGTCACTTCCGGCGCTCGGCTGCAGCCTGTGCGAGCCTGGAAGACGTGCAAAAGGAGCTGGAGCTGCCACGCCATCGGCTGATCCTTGACGTTCCGACTCGCTGGAACTCCACCCTGGCGATGTTAGAGCGTCTGGTTGAACAGAAGCACGCTGTCAACCAGTACCTTGCCCTGGCCACTGTTTCCGCCGCTCGGAGAAGGGACAAGACCAGCAACATCCCGTCCATCGTCCCCGATGATGACTGGAGGCACATGCAGCAGGTGTGCTTAGTGCTGGCTCCCTTTCTGCAGGCCACTAACATGGTGAGCAGGGACCATGCTATGGTCTGCGAGTGGGTGCCCCTGGTTTGTCTGCTGAACAGGGCCCTCGATGCTTTGCTGGAACAGGGAGTGGCAGCCTTGGACCAGCAGGAGCGGCAAGCAGCTGCACAGTCCACCTCTGAGGGGGAGGAGGAGGAGGACTTGGTGGAGGTCCCTGACCTTGCTGCTGATGAGGGGGATCAGCACAGCGCAGCTGAGTTGGTGCGGGGGTGGAGAGAGGATGAGGCGGCAGAGGAGGAGGATGAGGAGGACAGCACTGCCGTCGATGTGCCAGCAGACGTGGCCCGCCTCTTCCCAATGGCAGCGCACATGCTGGCGTGCCTGCGCAAGGACCCCAGGGTGATCCAGATGAAGCAGAGGGAGGACATCTGGATCAGCATGATGTTGGACCCACGCCTCAAGGGGAAGTTGAGCCAGTTCCTGCCGCCTGCAGGAGGAGACCCAGCGCAACAAATAAGGAGCTTGCAGCAGGCCCTTGTTGAGCGCTTGGAGGAAGCCTTCCCCCAGCCTTCCACCCCCACTGTCCAGCAGCCAGCACAGAGGCAGCAGCAGGAGCCTGCATCCAGCAGCAAGCGCCCCACAGACCTGCTGTCTCTCAGCCACGAGCTCTACAGGACTGTAGAGGCTCCGGCAGCAGTGACTAGAGAGGAGGTGCATGATGCAGCAGCATCCTCCTCCGGTCACAGCCAGCGCCTGACCCGCATGGTGGCTGACTACATGGGGTCCTACAGCGGGCTTGACAGCGATGCCCCTGTTGATCCCATGGAGTATTGGGTGAAGCGCCTGGAGATCTGGAGCGAGCTGGCGCAGTACGCCCTGGAAGTGCTGTCCTGCCCCCCTTCCAGCGTGCTGTCCGAGCGCTGCTTCAGTGCAGCTGGTGGCGTGGTCACCGAGAAACGCTCACGTCTGTCTCACAAGTCTGTGGACAGACTGACGTTTCTCAAGATGAACCAGGCGTGGGTGGAAGGCGAGTTCCTGGCCCCTGTTGTCGGCGAGAGGGGGACATGAACTGGCTAAGAACCAACATTAATGTGCCTTACCACCCTTTACCACCTCCTGGCTCCTGCTCACTAAGCCAGCCTGGTTCAGTTTGACTATTACGTCGCCTGCAGCCACACATTTTACACCTACAGTGGGCTGCTGTGTACTGCCCTTCTGCTGTCTGTCTGTGTTTCCCACTGCCAGGGTACACAGAATTACCTTCTGCTGCCACACTGCCACCAGCTATTGCGTCAAACAATAGCTGCTCACATTACTCCTCCATTCCTCCTGCTACTGCTGCTGTCGGTCTGTGTTTCCCACTGCCAGGGTACACAGAATTACATTCTGCTGCCACTCTGCCACCAGCTATTACGTCAAACAATAGCTATATATCTGTGTAATTGGTTGTACAAACAAAACCAAAAAACCATTAAAAAAAAAAGGGTTTAATTTTTCTGAGGTGCCCGGGTTGAAAACTGTGTTGTCCCAGTTGTGTATTGGACACGATGTGGGCTGCACGACCGCTGTCTGGGACCTCCTGCCTGCTGTGTTTATTTACAGCCCTGTTATCACCGCTAGGTACCAGGGCTATTATGTCACGCTGCCTGCCTGCTGCCACACTCACACTACTCCTCCATTCCTCCTGCTGCTGCTGTCTGTCTGTGTTTCCCACTGCCAGGGTACATAGAATTACCTTCTGCTGCCACACTGCCACCAGCTATTACATCAAACAATAGCTGCTCACATTACTCCTCCATTCCTCCTGCTGCTGCTGCTGTCGGTCTGTGTTTCCCACTGCCAGGGTACACAGAATTACATTCTGCTGCCACTCTGCCACCAGCTATTACGTCAAACAATAGCTATATATCTGTGTAATTGGTTGTACAAACAAAACCAAAAAACCATTAAAAAAAAAAAAGGGTTTAATTTTTCTGAGGTGCCCGGGTTGAAAACTGTGTTGTCCCAGTTGTGTATTGGACACGATGTGGGCTGCACGACCGCTGCCTGGGACCTCCTGTTGTGTTTATTTACAGCCCTGGTATCACCGCTAGGTACCAGGGCTATTATGTCACGCTGCCTGCCTGCTGCCACACTCACACTACTCCTCCATTCCTCCTGCTGCTGCTGTCTGTCATTGTTTCCCACTGCCAGGGTACACAGAATTACCTTCTGCTGCCACACTGCCACCAGCTATTACGTCAAACAATAGCTGCTCACATTACTCCTCCATTCCTCCTGCTGCTGCTGCTGTCTGTCTGTGTTTCCCACTGCCAGGGTACACAGAATTACATTCTGCTGCCACTCTGCCACCAGCTATTACGTCAAACAATAGCTATATATCTGTGTAATTGGTTGTACAAACAAAACCAAAAAACCATTAAAAAAAAAAAAAAAGGGTTTAATTTTTCTGAGGTGCCCGGGTTGAAAACTGTGTTGTCCCAGTTGTGTATTGGACACGATGTGGGCTGCACGACCACTGTCTGGGACCTCTTGCCTGCTGTGTTTATTTACAGCCCTGGTATCACCGCTAGGTACCAGGGCTATTATGTCACGCTGCCTGCCTCATTGACTGCCTGCTGCCACACACTCATCCTCCTCCTCCTGCTGCTGAATTTACCTCCTGCTGTCTGTGTGTTTCCACTGCCAGGGAGCACATACAATGGCGCTTCCAACATGCGTGCGCCACCAGCTATTTGTTACGCTCAAAAATAGCTGCATTTCTTTAAAAAAAAATTGAAAAGAGAAATAAGTGAAGAAGAAGACGATATAGAAGAAGATGAAGAAGAAGAAGATGAAGAAGAAGAAGATGAAGAAGAAGAAGAAGAAGGAGCAGAAGAAGAAGATGAAGAAGAAGAAAAGGAAGAAGAAGAAGATGAAGAAGATGAAGAAGAAGAAGAAGAAGAAGAAGAAGAAGAAGAAGATGAAGAAGATGAAGAAGAAGATGAAGAAGATGAAGAAGAAGAAGATGAAGAAGATGAAGAAGAAGATGAAGAAGATGAAGAAGATGAAGAAGAAGAAGAAGAAGATGATGATGAAGAAGATGAAGAAGATGATGATGAAGAAGATGAAGAAGATGAAGAAGAAGAAGATGAAGAAGAAGAAGAAGAAGAAGAAGACAATATAGAAGAAGAAGAAGATATAGAAGAAGATATAGAAGAAGAAGATATAGAAGAAGAAGATATAGAAGAAGAAGAAGATAGAAGATAAAGAAGAAGAAGAAGAAGAAGTATATACAGTACTGAACAAAATTCTGGACACAACTTCTCTTTTCACCTTTTTTTTTTAAAGGAACATCCCCACATAATCACTTGCTGTTGTTACTTGGAAAAAAAGATGTTTCTTGCATCATTCACCCTCAAAACAAGTGTTGGAAGCTATTTAAGGCCAATTCGAATAGTCAGCTCGAATAATGAGCTCGAATACCGACTCGAATAGTGAGCTCGAATTCCGAGGTCGAATCGAATAGTAAAAATTATTCGACTCGAATATTCGACTGACCTCGAATAATTTACTATTCGAATTCGACCAAACTCGAATTTTAAAAAGGGGTATTTGAGCACCACTGAGCATTACTATTTACTCTATCTAGTAACCATTTACCAGTACATATTACACTATTGGGGCTCTTGGTGTTCCTTGTTTTTAACATGAACTAAGCCTGTGGTCTTCCATTGCCAATATGTTCCTAACTGTGGAGACAGACAGCTGAAAATTCTTAGACATCTTTATGTATCCTTCCCCTAAACCATGATCGTGAACAATCTTTGTCTTTAGGTCATTTGAGAGTTGTTTTGAGACCCCCATGTTGCTACTCTTCAGAGACAATTAAACGAGGAGGTAAAATACAACTGACCCCTTAAATACTCTTTCTGATAATTGGATTCACCTGTGTATGTAGGTCAGGGGTCACTGAGCTTACCAAGCCAATTTGAGTTCCAATAATTAGTTCTAAAGGTTTTGAAATCAATAAAATGACAACAGTGCCCAAATGTATGCACCTGCCTAATTTTATTTAAACAATTACTGCACACTTTTTTATAAATCCAATAAACTTCATTTCACTTCTAAAATATCACTGTGTGTGTTTCCTATATGATATATTTATTTACATTTTTTTATCGTAACAATCAACGATTTATACAGGAAAATCATGGCGATTAACAATGTTGCCCAAACTTTCGCATCCCACTGTATAGTTGTATGGGAGCCTATAGCACCTCCGAAACTTCTGTGGCTTTCCAGCATGCCCAAATTTCTTGCTTCCTCTTTGACAAATATTATTCTATATAGTAAATACCCATATACACATATTGACATGATAGGGGAAAGTTCAAGTACCTTTATAGCCCATATTCTGTATTTTGTCCTGTTCATTTTTCTTTTACTTGTCAATGTAAGCTTTTGTAATGTTGTGTTGTAGATATTGAACATACTTTGAATGACAAACTGTCTCATTAAAGAGAACCAGATATGAAATGAAGGAAAGGTTTATACATACCTGGGGCTTCCTCCAGCCCCATACGCACGGATTGCTCCCACGCCGCCATCCTCCGCTGCCTGGATCCGCCGGTACCAGGTCCCATCATTACCGCGAGTCGGCCAGTCGGCCGGCTGGACGCGGACAATTGTCTGCATCACAGGGGCTCCCTCCATATACCTATGCGTGCGGCTGCATACTGCTCAGCCGCATGTGTAAGGGTATGGAGGGATCCCCTGATCATGCGGACAATTGCCCACGTCCGCCGGAATTGACGGGACCCGGTACCGCCGATACAGGAAGCAGAGGATGGCGGCGTGGGAGCGTTCCAGGCTTATGGGGCTGGAAGAAGCCCCAGGTATGTATAAATCCTTTTCCTATTTTAGCTGGCCATTCGTCTCTGGTTCTCTTTAAAGACAGAATGGATTACTGTGGTTTATGATACAAGCAGTACAAACATCACTCCTCCTGTCTTACTTTTTCTTATGTGTTTGGTAGCAAGGAGATTGCATTTGATGTATTCAACTCTTCATGTGTTTTCTGTCTGTTTTCACTTAAAGGGAACCTAAACTGAGAAGGATATGAATTTTTCTTTTTCAAACAATACCAGTTGCCTGATCCTGTAGCTCTAATACTTTTAGCCACAGCCCCTCAACAAGCATGCAGGTCAGGTGCTCTGACAGAAGTCAAACTGGATTAGCTGCATGCTTGTTTCAGGTATGTGATTCAGCCACTACTGCAGCCAAAGAGATCAGCAGCAGACCCAGGCAACTTGTATTGTTTAAAAGGAAACATCCATAT
Source organism: Hyperolius riggenbachi (assembly GCF_040937935.1). Taxonomy (NCBI): domain Eukaryota; kingdom Metazoa; phylum Chordata; class Amphibia; order Anura; family Hyperoliidae; genus Hyperolius; species Hyperolius riggenbachi. Next base: position 94,735,814 of record NC_090655.1, on the reverse strand, counting down.
CCCTCTCAGTTAAGGTTCCCTTTAACAGAAAGTTTACTTAAAGAGAAACCAGGACCAAGAATTGAACTTCATCCCAATCAGCAGCTGATACCCCCTTTCCCATGAGAAATCTATTCCTTTTCTCAAATGGATCATCAAGGGGCTCTGTATGGCTAATCTTGTGGTGAAACCCCTCCCACAAATGATGTCAGCGCCTCACAGCACTGAGGTCTTGACATCACACTGAGGGAGCCTTGTTGCATTGTGGGAAATAACAGCTGTTTACAGCTGTTTCCAACTGCCAGACAAGCAAGCAGCATTTCCTTCTACTTACATCATCTGCCAGCAGTAAAAATGTCCCCATGTGATACATGTCAGAATGTAAATCAGGGGAGGAAAGACTTTGAAATGGGCAAACACTGACTAAATCATTTATACATAAGTATTGTAAAAATGAAGAACTTTTGATTACTTTATTTTCATTGGAGTTCCTCTTTAAATCACCTGTCATGGTCTAGTTAAATTGTTTATTTCTAAAACAGCACCTTCCCAAGCTAAGGACTATGAGAATATTGAAAAATGTATTTGACTAACTAATTTATTTCTAAACTACAACTAGCATGAAGGAGCAAAATTAATGATTATGTATTAAAGAGAAACTATTTCGACATACTTGTAGAAGAATGCAGTAAGTATTTTGGATACTCACTTTTATAGTAATTTTCCTGGTTTCAGCATCAGAAACATTTCCTATAGCAATATATATATATGTGTATTGGTATGTACCCCCCTCGTGATACTTAGCCTTGGCTGATTAGATATGGGAACTCCCCCACCCCCTTAAGCATTGTGGGAGACCAGATCCATTTTATTGGTAGTAAAGAGCAACAGTTCTTAAAGAAAACCTGAACTGAAAATTAAAAGTCAAAATAAGCATACACAAGTCATACTTACCTTCCATGTAGTCTACTCTTCAGTGTCTTTCTCCTGTCCTGCGTCCTGTTTGTTCACTGTGATCAAGGGAATTTTCCGTCCTCCATTTTGAAAATGGCCATTACCCATAACAGCTTTCTGATCAGCACACAGTTAAACTGTAACATCGCCCACTTGAGCCATAGGGAAACATGGACATTACCTGGTACATCAGTTTTTCTCTCAGCTATAACTGACAGCAACTGATATTTTACTGGTGGCAACTGATATATTTCAGATCTGACAAAATATTGTCAGAACTGGAAGGGATTATTGTCAGAAGAAAATGGTAAGCTTCTGAGAGGAACTGATGGCGAGGTAACTATGTAATGTTCATTTGAAGTTATCTCATGTGTTTATTTTAAATATTTTTACTCAGTACAGGTTCTCTTTAACCAATGATCCAATTACTAGCGAATAATCATTCGAACGATCAGATTCTGATTGGAAGAAAAATCATTCACTACACTGTCAACGAACCAATCTTTGCTTCCTATCTATCACAACCAACTAGAAAATCCAAATTTTGGTTTGATGAAAATTCAATCGGACGACATTTTTTTTTAATCGTTCATAATTAGTTGTGCCCATCAATGGAGATTATTTACAACCAATCAGAATTTCTGATCGCTCAAATGATTTTTCGCTATAAATTGGACCATTAGTGGCCACCTTTACTGTACATTGTATGGGCACTGCGTAACAGTATTTTCTGTACATAGTATGAACCTGGGAGCAGGGGATGACCTCTTCCAATGGGTTGGTCTCGTGGTTGAAAAGTCCAGTACTGAATACTTGCATGCAAAATATTGATGGAAGCTAACATCCTCCATAGTTTAAATTAATGCACCATGTGTTTGTATTCAAGGGGTGCACTTAGCCTGTTAGAGGTGGTGCATGCCTGAGCGGTTAACCATCCAGATGCAGCATGTCCATATTTGGGATGAGTACCCCCCTTTTTTTTCTAGAGTAGCTTATAGACCCCCTGATCTCTGACCATAGTTATAAGCTGTAATAAGCTCGGGGTAGTAGACTCATCCCTTTAACGCTTGTTTGGGGGGTGGGGTGGAGGACATCAAGGAAAACATTTGTAGCTGTTACTTCATGAATTCCTTCGTAGTGTCTGAAGGTTGTATCTTCCAGTCATTTATGTGGCTGTGCTGCTTGATTGTTAAACCAATCTGTCAAAATCCTTTATCTTAGATAACATTTTATTATTCTGTAGCTGTATTTACAAAAAAAAAAAAAAAAAAAAGCTTTTTTTTTAATTAAGCTTTAAAGTCAACTCCCAAAGACTCTGATTGTTCTGCTTATACAAATATGGTAAACAGTTGTACTTTATATATTTTACAGTCATTGAAATTCGGACACATCCCAAACTGGTTAACCTTCAAGCAGTAGACTGTATTAAATTTCTATACGCTTGCCAACAAATCATTTATGATCACAGCTGACATTATTGGAATTCACATTGTCCCTAATTATAATACTACTCATTGTGGCCTACAGTAAGCTAGAACGGAATTGACATTTACAATGCAATTTTATCCATGCAAAATGAACAAAGTGGTTCCCATGTTTGCCAAAAAGTATAAAGCAATCTGCATATTGAGCTAATCATATACCTTCTCATAGATTTTGTACTATAATTGGAAAAGCAATCACTGTCATAGCAGCAAGCAGGATGTAATAAGTATGCAAAAGATGATCTATAAATAACATACTTAATGTCAGTTTACTTCTTAGATAAAGGACACATGAACAAATATATAACTATCCATTACAATGTTTATTGCTTACTGTACACATTTTTTGTGTTTTTTTGTTTTTGATAGTTAAGTGTTATTTTGCTGAGTAACTTTGCTAATGTTTGGTAATGTTGTGTTTATTATAATTGTTTTATGTTACAGTCTTTGAACAGGTTGTGTAAACTTGGTCAGATTGTGTAAACTGAAAAAAATTAAGTTAATCTCCCTGGCATTCAATTTCTGCTGGTTTTCTGTGCAAAAGTGGTTCAATTGAATTTCTTGAAATTGTTGCCTGCAACTTACCAAAATGTGTCAAGTAAAGGTCTAGTATACTGTCCACAAAGAAAAAGTATTGTAGTGCGGCACTCTCTCGAGTAGTGGTAGTACTGTGAATAACGTGTAAATAAAACAATCTTTCAACAATACTTCCGGTGTCTCATATTTGCTGGGCTTCTAGGCATGTGCTCCGTTGAAAGGAGAAAACAATATCCAATAACTGAAGTAAATACAGAGAAAAAGCAGAGACATGCACCTTCCATCCTATGAGTGAAGCTTTTATTCCATGCGGTAAAGCATACACATGTTGCATAGATTGCCTCTGATGTGTGCCTTAGTTAGGCATTCAGTGCAGCCGTGGGAGCAGAGGTGGGTGGCAGACACAAACGTGTGGCATACAACAGCTGTTTTGTGTCCTGCGGATGCTTGATCATGATGAGTTCACAGTGAAACTCAACATGGCCAAGCATCCGCAGGATGCAAAACAGCCATTGCATGTCCCACTTCTGTGCTACCACCCACCTCTACTCTCACAACTGCACTGACTTAGGCACACATCAGAGGCAATCTATGCACACGTGTATGTATTTACTTCAGTTAAAGGTCTAGTACACACCAAAAGGGAAAAGGTCACCAAAAGCCAGGTACATACAAACCCCCTCCTTCCCAAAAAAAAAATAAAAAGTAATAATAATTTTTAAAAAATATTTAAGAAATGAAAAAAAAATATACTACTAATGAAAAGGAAAAAAACAAACAAATAATAATTAAAAAATCGCCAAATACTAAATAAAAAAAACTCAAAATAATAATAAAAAACAAAACAAGCACCTAAAATAATAATTACTGCTACTACTACTGCTGCTACTACTCTGTATAAGATTCACTGCAGCGGTTTGTATTGAGTCTAATACAAACCCTTCTGTATTTTTTTTCTTATGTAATTTGTCTGCCCCTCAGTCAGATCGCACAAACAGGAAGCAAGGAGTGAGCCAAACTCTCTTTCACTCTTCCTGGGGACCTCCATCTTACCTTCACCAAGGATCCAGTGTGGACACCACAGGAAAAAGGCCAATAAAGTGTCTTCAGGAGCCAAGAGCAGTGGATGGAGGGATCAGAGGGGTCTGTGATCACAGTTGTTAGTATGGGAAGGTGCTAGAGGAGCCTGACTCATCAATACCATTTGTAGAAACTTTTGTATGGATGAGTCAGATGCATGCTTGCCACTAGAGAGGTTAACTTCATTATTTTTTTAAACTAAATAGCATCTAAAAACTGTGTCGATTGTGATAAAATACAGCTAAAAATATTGTTTAATATTTTTAGCTGTATTTTATTTATTAAGTAAGTTTATTATTTCAATAGGTTTTTTTGAAAGATTTGTAATCAGGAAAATTATACATATTAACCTTCAAAACACAATAATAAAATTAAAGGTTTGTGAGACAATGTGCAAATGGTTAAAATCTAGCATTTTTTATAAGCTTATAAAAAAATAAAAGATCTCAGAATAATATGTCATAGAATCACCACACATAAAACATCTTAATGTGCATACAGTTCAGTTCAGGAATGCCTGACAGTTTCTCAGCCCTCCTGCTGCTTCATCACAGACTTAATGTCAATATTGTAAATTGTATCAATTTCACATCTAGAAAACAGAAAATGGTGTATATGTATTTGTATTCAACTCCAATAGGCAAAGAAAATACATAACACAGATTTCCCCTCTACCAAGCTCTGGTATATCAAGAACCCAAGAAATGAAGGCCAGCAAATCACCACCAGTGCTTATCTACAAAGACAAAGGGATAAAATGCCGAAACAATATGAAAATTCTGGTGACCTAATCACCACACTAGCACCATAAACAAATAAAAAACAAATGAACTAGGATCATATACTGTGTGTCAGTGTTGTATTTCAGACAAAGTAGTTTTGCAATGCCTCTATATACATAAGAAAGGGTGGCCAGTGGCCACAGAGTAAACTGCTATACAAACTCCACACAGTAGAATAGATAAAGGAAAGTACAGTCAAATGTCACCAGGCTTGTACAGAGGACCAGTGAACATGCTCTGTGTATAAAGGAAAAAAGTTTTAGCCTTCTATTTAGTAAGGGGTTCTTTACAGAAACAGTTGTTAAAAGGTGGAATAATTTATTACAGGAAGTAGTTATGACAAATCCTAAATTAGCATTTAGAAGAGGTTTGGATGCTTTCCTTGCATTGAATGATATATGCGGCTATATTTACTATTAAAATCCTAGCAGAGTGGATACAGGGATTTTATCTGATTGCCACCTAGAGTCGGGTTGAATTTTTTTCCCCTTAAAGGTTATTGGCCGAAGCCTCATATAGTTTTTTTTCTTTTGCCTGACCCTGGATCAACTGGGATATGTGAGGGTGCAGGAGATAACGGTACCTAACTTAATTTTATTTTTTTATTTTTATATTTATTATTATTTATTAGTTTAATTTTTTTCTGGTTGGACTTGAACATCCACTGTGAAGGAGGAAGTATCAGGAAGATGGAGTACTGTTGTAACGGGCAATAATTCCAGGTAACATCTCTTTCTGCTGCGGCCCCCTTCTCACATACACGCAGATACAGTTTCACTTCTCCCAAAATTGTGCACGCTCATTGTCATGTTCACTTATAAATGTCTGCTCCATAATGTAAAAGTGCAGTCTGCTAAGATATTGGTACTAGTATAGATACTGGTATATTAGCAGCATATTGTTTTACAGGAGAGAAACCAGCATGCAAACACCGTTTAATTTAGTTATGATTGATTTATGCCACCCTTCTTCCCCTTTAGTGTTGTTCACCTTTATCTGGTAATCTGTAAATTGCGAGTAAGTCTTCCACACTTTAACTTTTACTATTTCTCCTGGAGTAATGTGGCATGGACTTTTGTGCAAAAAAAATCTGGCTTAGACGCAAGTATAAACAGTAATGTAAAGATCTGCTAGTAAAATGTTATGTGTTAAAGAGACACTGAAGCGAAAAAAAATTATGATATTATGATTTGTATGTGTAGTACAACTAAGAAATAAAACATTAAGATCAGATACATCAGTCTAATTGTTTCCAGTACAGGAAGAGTTAAGAAACTCCAGTTGTTATCTCTATGTAAACAAGCCATTAACTCTCCGATTAAATCTTAGTCGTGGAGAGGGCTGTTATCTGACTTTTATTATCTTAACTGTAATTGAACTGTTTACTTTTCCTCTGGCAGAGGAGAGTTCATTACTTCACAGACTGCTCTGAAAGAATCATTTTGAATGCTGAGTGTTGTGTAATCTGCACATAATATAGAATGATGCAATGTTAGAAAAAACACTATATACCTGAAAATAAAAAGATGAGAATATTTTCTTTGCTGCTAATCTTCTAGTAATTATTCATAGTACACAACCAATTCACTATATCATGTTTTTTTTTCGCTTCAGTGTCTCTTTAAATGCCATAGACCTATGAAACAAGCAATCCAAACAATAAAAGTAAGTGATTATATTTAGTTAACAATAAAATGTCCAGACTCTTAGCTGTCCATAATGCATACAAAATTATGTTGATCATGTATTTTGGTATGACAAGTGTTGACAGTCAAGATACAGCATTCCAATGGAGTTCAGGCAAAAATCTAGAGATTCTCATGTGATTTATATCTATATTTTTTTGTTTTATGATCTAGAGTCTTTTCATTGTAGATCAAACATACATTGATAATTAACTAATGCAACATGGAATTCTTTAGATCCACAATGCCTGCAAGTCACCTAAGCACACAACAAAAGTGCCACATCAATATACTAAACACCACAGTGGGACTATGCTTGATGATGGTCGGTCAGTACACTGAGTACATTTACAAAAAAAATTATCTAACTAATGTGATAAAAACAAACAAACAAAAAATAATAATTCCTCAAAGTATGTAGAGCAGGTAAATGGTCTTAAGCAGACTTGACAGAAATAAATTTTGCTTTCAACAGCAACAAAGCTTTATTGTTCTCATGCTCACATTGCCACTAAGCACACAGTGTACTGTACAACAGATTTACCATAAATCAGAAACCTGCCAATTTCCTGTACCAAAAATAAGAAGTGCCTTACAGCACTTCTCCCAGGTGTAGCTGCTCCTGTCAAAATGTCACTGCAAATTTGTCTCAGGTGTTTTCATTTCTGTCACTGTGGATTGCAGGTGTGGGTGTCACACACAGCCAGATAGAGAAAAAAAACATTGCAAATATTGTTCTACATATGTAGCAGCTTGGTGTTCCCTTGAAGGTTTCCTGACTCTTATGTAAACCTGCTCTAACTATTTTCCCATTGCTCGGATCACTGGTAACCTCTCATAATTACTACTATTCAACATTTTTCACATCAAATGGAGATGTTATTAAATGCAAAAGGTCATCACAGAGCAATCGCATTCAAATGCTTTATCATCTATTTAAAAGGAACCTGAGATGTGAGACCTATGGAAGCTGCCATATTTATTTCCTTTTAAGCAACACCAGTTGCCTGGCAGTCCTGATGATCTTTCTGGTCAGTAGGGTCTAAATCACACACCTGAAACAAGCATGCAGCTAATCTTGTCAGATTTGTCATAGACATCTGGGACCATATGCAATTCACTTTTTCTCCTGACTTTTCTCCTAGGTTATAATTTTTCATCTTCTATTTGGAAGGGTGGAGAGGGGGGTGGGGACAGTGTAAAAATTAAGGAGGTTGGTAAAAATTCAAGTAGCCCATTTCATGTAAACAAAATTGGTAAATGTGGTGGTAAAAATATAAAGTTCATGGTAACCAATGCTCGGAGCCTTGAAAATAAAATAGACGAACTAGAGTTCATTCTGAATGACAAAGGCTATGACATTGTGGGAATAACCGAGACATGGATGGATGAAAGCCATGACTGGATAGCTAATTTAAAAGGATACAATGTGTTTAGGAGGGATAGAACAGGGAAAAAAGGTGGAGAGGTCTGTCTCTTTGTTAAGAATTCTCTTACAGCTGTCCTCAATGATGAGATGGAGGAAGATTGCGAAGATGTGGAGTCCGTTTGGGTGAATATTCATGGTGGAAATAAAAGTTGCCAATTGCTTATTGGGGTATGCTACAGGCCACCTCTTATTAATGAAGCTGCAGAACTGCGATTACTACAGCAGATTGAAAAAGCTGCAGGTAAAAATGAGGTCATAATTATGGGTGACTTCAACTTTCCAGACATTGACTGGAGTATTGAGGCTACCCATTCTGGTAAAAGCAGCAGATTTCTGGCAGCACTACAGGACAATTACTTGACTCAAATGGTAACTGAACCAACTAGGGGGAATGCGTTACTGGATCTGATCATTTCTAATAGACCAGATAATGTATCAAATGTGCAGGTTCAAGAACATTTGGGAAATAGTGATCACAACATGATAACGTTTGATCTGGTGACTGATAGGCCACGGGGCAGCGGGACCACTAAAACTATGAATTTTCGAAAAGTAAAGTTCACTCAAATTAGGCAGGCACTAAGTTTGGTGAACTGGGATAATGTACTACAAGGGGAAGACACTGAAGGGAAATGGCAAGCTTTTAAACTTATACTCAATCAATACTGTAGTATGTATATCCCATATGGAAACAAAATGTCTAGGAATAAAAAAAGGCCTCTATGGATGAATAGAAAGGTTAAAGATAAAATGAAGAGGAAAAAGAATGCCTATAAGGTCTTAAAACAGGAGGGGACCGAGGCTGCAATAAGCAATTATAAGGAGTGCAATAAAAATTGTAAAAAAGAAATTAGGCAGGCAAAGATTGAAGCTGAAAAACAAATCGCTAAGGATATCAAATCTAACCCAAAAAAGTTTTACAAGTACATTAACTCTAAAAAAAGAAAGGTGGACTGTATAGGACTCCTAAAGGATGAGGGTGGGAACTCAATGGTGGATGACCAAGGTAAGGCAGAGTTATTAAATGCTTTCTTTGCTTCTGTCTTCACAAAAGAAACAGCACTGTTGCAAACTACAGAGGCGGAAGAGTCTCAATCTTCTAACTGTAATATTAAATACTTAACGCAGGAAGAAGTGAAGGCAAGACTAAATAAATTAAAAATAGACAAGGCACCTGGCCCGGATGGCATGCATCCTCGGGTCCTAAGGGAATTAAGTTCAGTTATAGATAAACCCCTTTATCTTATCTTTTGTGACTCTCTTGCAACTGGCAGAGTCCCAGTGGATTGGCGTACAGCCCACGTTTTCCCATTATTTAAGAAGGGCAAAAAATCTGATCCAGGAAATTATAGACCTGTAAGTTTAACATCAGTTGTATGCAAACTATTTGAGGGGTTACTAAGAGATACTATACATGACTTCATAGTAGAAAATAATCTTATTTCTCAGCATCAACATGGGTTTACTAAAGACAGGTCCTGTTTGACTAACATGCTCAGCTTTTATGAGGTAGTGAATGCTAATATGGATATTGGGAATGCTGTAGATGTGATATACTTGGACTTTGCAAAGGCCTTTGACACTGTTCCCCACAAAAGTCTGGTGCAAAAGTTGAGGATGCAAGGACTGGGAAAGAGTCTGTGTTCATGGATAGGGAACTGGCTAATGGACAGAAAACAAAGAGTTGTGGTCAATGGATCGTACTCAAAATGGGAGACTGTTGGCAGTGGGGTCCCACAGGGGTCTGTTCTGGGTCCAGTGCTCTTCAATTTATTTATTAATGACCTAGTAGATGCAGTAGTGAGCAATGTTGATATTTTTGCAGATGATACAAAATTGTGCAGAATCATCAACTCTCAGGAAGATAGTGTCATATTGCAACAGGATCTGGATAGGATGGCTATATGGGCACATACATGGCAGATGAAATTCAATGTTGACAAATGTAAGGTCATGCATTTTGGACGTACTAATGGTCTAGCACCATACAAAATAAATGGGATACAGTTGGGGACATCAAACTTGGAGAAGGACTTAGGAGTACTCATTGTCAACAAGTTAAATAATCGTACTCAATGCCAAGCAGCTGCAGCTAAAGCTAACAAAATTTTGGGATGCATTAAAAGGGAAATAAAAACTCGAGATGCTAGCATAATATTGCCCCTGTTTAACTCTCTAGTAAGGCCACATCTGGAATATGGAATTCAGTTCTGGGCACCACATTACAAAAAAGATATTGCAGTTTTAGAGCAGGTGCAGAGACGAGCAACAAAATTGATGCGTGGGATGGAAGGTCTCACTTATCGAGAAAGGTTAGATAAACTGGGTTTATTTAGTCTAGAGAAAAGACGCCTTAGAGGGGATCTAATTAACATGTATAAATACATCAGAGGGCAATATAATACCTTGGCGGATGAGCTTTTTGTCCCTAGGCCTTCTCAAAGGACTAGAGGACATGATCTGGACATGATCTGGGCATGAGGAAAAACGTTTTAGCCATTTATTTAGGAAAGGGTTCTTTACAGTTAGAGTGATTAAGATGTGGAATGCATTGCCACAGGAAGTCGTTATGGCAAACTCTATACCTGCATTTAAAGGGGGCTTAGATGCTTTCCTTGCGTTGAAAGACATCCATGGCTACAATTACTAGGTAATGCCTAATGATGTTGATCCAGGGATTTTATCTGATTGCCATCTGGAGTCGGGAAGGAATTTTTCCCTTTAGGGGCTAATTGGACCATGCCTTGTAAGGGTTTTTTCGCCTTCCTCTGGATCAACAGGGATATGTGAGGGAGCAGGCTGGTGTTGTACTTTATACTGGTTGAACTCGATGGACGTATGTCTTTTTTCAACCAAAATAACTATGTAACTATATATTTAAAATACATTTTCAGCACTCTGCAACTGCAAAAGTACCAAAAAGTAGGTGAACAAGTACTATCAAAATTATTTGGAGTGTTTTCTTGCTTGCTGGTGGTTTACTTTAAATGGCATTTTATTGACAATTTTAAAATGATCTCCTAGGAGAAAACTCAGGAGAAAAAGTTAATTGCATATAGGCCCTGATCTGCACGCTTGTTCAGGGTCTATGTCTGTAAGTATTAGAGGCAGAGGATCAGCAGGACAGCCAGGCAATGTACATAATTTAAAAAGTAAAAACATGTCAGCCTCTCACCTCGGGTTCCCTTTAAGGAATGTATGATGTTCTTTCACTCATTTTGATGGCATTTATAATTTACTTGGTTAAATGTCCATTGGGTTGGTTTTTGATGAATCTATTGTTTCATGGGGGATTCTCACTATGTCATTATTCTTTACAAAAGCACTCCCTGGAAGGAATCTATATAAAAATGAAGCCCGCTACCACCCACTTGTTTGTCCACTATTCTGGAAGTTGGACTGAACAACTACTGGTTACTACGTGCTTTCGAAAATAAAGAAAACCCTGTGATTCTCTCATGAGGAGATAGGCTAGTTCAAAACCTGTCAGTTCTGTCATATTTCTACTACCTACTATAAGGGGAGTCAACGTTGGAGAAAAGCAATGTATAATTTTTATTTCTATGCCTTCATGTGTTTTAAATGTTACAATTTGTTTGCAAAAGTGGTCCATTAACATAAAATGATAACTTATTCAATTAATAAAGATCATTATCTTTTTTTTTTCTTAGTTTAAACACACATACGCACACACACACGTATATACTATATATATAGACTGTAAAGTATTCAGTGCCAAGTATTATGCCACAAAATCACCAGCCTACTCAGGAGTGCGGACATGAATTGAAATAGAAATCTCCCTACCGCATCCATCATTGCTACATCTGAATGCTAACTGCTTCATTAATGCACTCGATTGCCATAGGCAGATCTGGGAGGTATCTGATTTCTGTACAAAGCACAGCTTACAATCATCCTGTCACATCTCAAGCCATTGTGAAAGATTAACAGTCAGCTACTATTCATGTGTTAATGGTGTACAGCAAAGAAGACATCAGCTTCTGAGCATGTAGTTACACCTGGGGATTTCTAGCAAGGTATAACCAGAAAGTAATGAAGCAGGATAATGCTAAATGTTTTCAGACATAACGGCAGCTCCATTCAAAATATGAAGGCAAAGTGATAGATAGATTCTGCTCCATAAATCATGTAACAAGGAATGATAATCACTTTTATGCATGCACTTCACCACTTCAAACCTACCTTACCGTGACAACTTTCACCTTAAATTTAGTATTCAAGACGTAATGAGAACTAAAGTGCATTTACTCTATCTATTGCCATCATTTGAAATGCAAATAATTTTCAAACACTGTACTTTTAAGTCATAAGAGACAAAAAAAGCAAATGTTTTCTAATTCGATGAAATATGAAACAAGAAAATAAATCCAAGTGTTTAAAAAGCTGTTTAAAGAGGAACTGTTGGTGGCTGGATGGTGTAATGGTTAAGGGCTCTGCCTCTGACACAGGAGACCAGGGTTCAAATCTCGGCTCTGCCTGTTCAGTAAGCCAGCACCTATTCAGCAGGAGACCTTAGGCAAGTCTCCCTAACACTGCTACTGCCTATAGAGCGCGTCCTAGTGGCTGCAGCTCTGGTGCTTTGAGTCCGCCAGGAGAAAAGCGCGATATAAATGTTATTTGTCTTGTGAACTGTAACCAAGGATTGAACTTCATCCCAAACAGTAGGCAATATCACCTTTCCCATGAGAAATATTTACATTTTCTCAAACGGATCAACAGGAGACTCTGTATGGCTGATATTGTGGTGAAACCCCTCCCACAGAGTGATGTCAGCACCTAGGTACTGACATCACACTGTGGGAGCCTTGTTGCAATGTGGGAACTATCAGCAGTAAAGTTGTCACCACCAGTGATACATTTCAGAATGTAAATCAGGAAAAGGAAAGATTTTACACTTACTAAATCATTCATAAATAATTATTAAAAATGAAGCACTTTTTTTCATTACGTTGTTTTCCCTGCAGTTCCTCTTTAAGCGATTGATCATACTGGTGCTGTCCTTTCTGTTGCTGGTAAGTGTATTCTATGTCATAGCGAGGAGGGAGCTGTCTTTTAGATTTCCAGGAATCCCCTGAAGACAAGCTGATAGTCCCGGCAGAATCCTGCTCTTAAACTTTTCCATCTTATCCTCTCTATAGACAGTGTTACTATTGTTAAAGATGCAGTTTGTTCCTGTAGAGAAGTTTGAAAGGTAAATCCGTTGCATTTGTAGTGGTGCTGTTATTGCTGACAAAGCTTCTCAGAGGAGCAGGCAGCTGAGAATCTGTGCTGCCTGCTTAGCCCTGAAAGTACTTTTCATTGCCAGAAAAAAAGATATTGTGTATGTGACTGAAGTCAATAAAGAAGAACATTAAATAGGATACTCAGCTTTGACTTAATTGGGAAAGTACATATTGACATATCACATAAACATATTAACAGCAGATAAGTGCATTGTAATAAGGCGTAAAACTAATAACCAGCACATATAGAAAACAGTGACAACTTCCCTTCTGTATGCTGCCAACTTTTTCCGAAGCAAGTCGTTTCACCGTTCGGTGCTACTAGTGCTATACTACATGCCCCACGCACGGGTAATTTGAGGTTCCGCATACCAATCCCCCCCATTTTCTACCCACCAACAGAGCTATCTGTTTGTGGGCTCTGATCGCTGCTGCAGGCTTTTTTTATTATTATTAATTTATTAAGTCTTTTTTTTTTAAATAAAATTGCTTATTTCTTACTTAATGTTTCCTCCCCCCGATGGCCAATCACAGTGATCCTCTCAGCCTATGAGAGTGGATTGCGTTTGGAGCCTCTCCAGGGGATAGCCTAGTGACATGGCTGTCCCAGCACAGCGCTGTATTCGATCGCAGTGCTGTACAATGTAAATAGATGGCGGTTTTGCTGTCTAAAAGTCTGCTAGCGGTGATCGCCACTGGCAGACTGATGATCAAAATCAGAATTTATTTTCGCCAAGTAAAACGAGGGATTGTACCCGGAATTGGTTTTGGCGCATACAGGGTTGTTGATGAAAAACAAGAAATAGCATACGGTTAAGCATGGTACATACATAGACATGGGACAAGCATACATAGGACAACATTACAGCTTGTGCATACAATTAAGCAGAGCGTCGTATACAGTTAAGCATGGTAAATACGTATAACCAATAAAAGCAAAAATAAAAAGCAAAAACAGAGAGCATTACAGCATACACATACAGTTAACGTAATACAAGCATAGCAAAGCATACACTGATAGCAGGAACAGAAAAGAGTGGGACTGGAGGAGCAGCCTGAGAGCTGATATGAGCGCTGCCATTTTTGGCACTGGATGCTACACAGCGACACGCTCCCAACAAGACAGGTGCTACTGATTGTCCACAAAAGTAGAGAGAAAGCTGAGGGGCATCATGATGGAGGCGGATAGCAGAGTTCACTCGGGCCAGGTTGCCCGAGGAGTAGCGCTCCTAATTTCAAGTCTGCACGGCTGGGTAATGAGGGTGCAAACACAGTGAGGGCCCTGTGGTGCCAGGGGGCACCTTTGCTGGGCAGCAGTGGTGGACGTGGGGCCTGGGGCCACCTTGGCTGGGCAGCAGTGGTGGACATGAGGCCAGGGGGCACCTCGGCTGGGCAGCATTGGTGGACATAGGGCCGGGGGGCACCCTGGCTGGGCAGCAGTGGGGGACAAGCCAGGGGCAGCATACCTCCTCTGTGGCTGCGATGGGGCAGCAACAGGCCCTCCATTTATGCGGTGGTAGTGTGGCCGTTCCCATGGTGACTGGGGGAGCCGCTGCGGTCAGGCCTCCTCTGCACATGGAGGGTGTCCCACGTGCCCGTGCTGGTATCCTGGTCTTTAGGCCCCTGGGCGACCCGTGGTGGAGGGGGTGCAACAGCCCCAGCAATCCTGAGCTGCAGACGATGGGTCACCCGCCCGGTGATAGGGAGGTCTCTGGTGGTGGCCCTGGATGGCTGGTGGTGGCGGTGGGAACAGCCGCGGCCCCTGGAAGTGACGGAGCGGAGCCCACGTGTCGGCCTCTTCCCAGGCGGCAGTCCCAGACATCTGAGAGCGGCCGAGGGCAGTGTGGAGGCAGAACATGTGCAGCGTGGAGGCGGCACTGTGTGCGGCATCCCGGCTCCCCTGGCTCCAGAGTGGCGTCCCGGCTCCCCTGGCTGCAGCGATTCCCCAGGTCAAGCGATCCCCACCCCGCAGCGGAGCAGAGCACGTGACCTCCCGATCCTCCAGCAGCCTGCGAGGCACATCCGAGGCCCCTGCATCATCCCCAGGTGGGTGGAGGTGATCGGGAGGTTGCCAGCTGGGGAGTTAGGGGAAAAAAAGAAAAAAAGACCGGAGCCCTGTGGCCGTGGCGTCCTCACCCGGCGCCATCTTAGATCTTGCAAATGATGCGGTTGCATCAGCATGTGCGATCCTGCAAAACACTCCCCCAGGACTTGACACCAATCAGTGTTAGGCGGTCCTGGGGAAGCCACCTTGCAACCTTCAATTGACATTAGGTGGTAGTAAGGTGGTTAACGCCGCCGGGAATTCGAGCAGCAGCAGGGTCTGCTGTCATTTGGCTCACTCTGCACCTGGCTCACAGGTTGCAGGGCAATCTGTGCCACTGATGTAGGCCTAGCAAAGGGCAAAATAGATCCCTGTGAAGTGTTATTGCTTAAGGAGACTAAAGAGAAAACCATAATTTTTGAGAATAATTTACTAGAAATGGAGGTAATGGACAGGCTTGAAGCATGTATTGAAAATACATTGGCATTTCTTAAAGTGGTATGAAACCCAACATTTCCTCTTTGCTCTAATAGATTATTTACAGCATGTTATATACTACCACCATTTTTTTTTTGCTAGAACAGCATTCAACCAGTTAAACACAGGACTTTCAAGCTCCCTGCAGGGAAATATGGACCCATCCGAACTGGAGATAACATTATCTTGTGTTTGTATCAAGTGAGGAATGTGACACATTCTCTGGCAATTCAGACTCTCCAGAACACTTGTACTTTTGGAACTTGTATTTTCTAAATGAATAATAATACTTATGTACAAAAACAAATATGACAACTGTATGGGATATGAAAAGTAGTAAAACATGTTTTTATTGAATATTATGTCAGCGTTTTATACCGCTTTAACTGGTGATCTGAGTCAACAGCAGCAGAGACTTCTTTGTCTGGCCAAAGATTGCAGTATGTTCCTTTGTGGCTGCTGTGCAATATGCAGATATGTTCAAAAGGAAAGCATGTTTAAGGGCTCTATTCAAAAAGAATATAACATTCAAACATTTATTTATTGTAGTACTAAGCCTGTTATTTATATTGTAGCCCGCCCATACAATGTATATAGGTAAGACAAAACAAGACATAACGTCAGGATGGAAAGATATGTAGAAATCAGAAACAGGAGACAGAACATGATTGCAAAAATAATCAGAATTCTGAAACATAAACACTTAAAGAGAAACCGTAACCAAGTATTGAACGTCATCATAATCAGTAGCTGATACCCCCTTTTCCACAAGAAATCTTTACCTTTTCTCAAAGGGATCATCAGGGGGCTCTATATGGCTGATTTTGTGGTAAAACCCCTCCCACAGTGTGATGTCAGCGCCTCACAGCTCTGAGGTACTGACATCACACTGTGGGAGCCTTGTTGCCTTGGGAAATAACAGCTGTTTCCAACTGCAAAAAAAGCAAGCAGCATCTCCTTCCGGTGACATCACCTGCCAGGCCCAGCAGTAAAAATTTCACCATGTGATAAATGTCTGAATGTAAATCAGGGAGAGGAAAGATTTTGCAATGAGCAAACATTGACTAAATAATTTATACATAATTATTGTAAAAATTAAGCACATTTTTTGTGATATTATTTTCACCGGAGTTTCTCTTTAAGATTCTTTAGTGCAAATACATAAATAATGTCATGAATGATAATATATGCAACATATACTGTAAACAGATGTCATAAGCAAATAATTATGGTGAACTATTCCATATAGTCCTTTCTGAAACATTCATAAAGGAAAAAAGGGTGCTAGCGGCTAGTGGACAAAAAGGGCGCCGCCATAGACTCTAATGTAATTATTGTTAATATGGCGAAAAAAGCAGAAAAAAGGCACCTGATAAATATCGTTAACAACATTAGAACATTAAAGTATGTTATAATTTTAGAAGCTTTCACTGTTATAGGTTTTTCTTATTATTTTGCTTGTATGTACAGATTTTACGTTATCAAAGATATCATTTCTACAGGAGGAGTGGTTAGGCACCACCAGGGGGGTGGTTAGGTTTAGGCACCACCGGGAGTGGCTAAGGTTAGACACCACCGGGGGGTTGGTTAAGGTTAGGCACCACCAAGGGAGTGGTTAGTTTTAGGCACCACCAGGGGAGGGATCTGTGTGAGAGTAGGGTTGGGTTAAGCTGTATTGTTAAATTACGTAACAATTTTTAACGTTAATATATTTTCGTTATTATCTCCCATCTGTATTAAAACTGTATTTATCATTAACCAATTTCATTAACGATGTTTATCGTTATTGAGATTTTGTTATCCACCGGCGCCATTTTGTTATCCAGCCGGGCTCTTTTTTCCTGGTGCCCTTTGTTCATGCACACATATCTAGACATTACCTTGTTAAGATCATAGTATATAACATGTATCTGCTGAGCTTCTTACTATGCTACTGGGCACATAAAGCATCAGTATTAATTGTTTTTATGAAATTAATGATTTCTAGAGTACAGAAATGCCCTCTGTGTGATGCGCCCTTCTTCAGTGTTAGCATAGACTTGGAAACATATATAGTTAAAAAAAGAAGAAAACTATTTAGCCTAACGCCAGTTCAGTCAAACACATTATACCATGCATCTTGTCACAGAAACAAGATTGTTAGTGCTATTAATTATCTACAGTATGTTAGTGATACTAATATAGATAACTAGCAAGTGTTCATTTCATGGTAGCTCCACTGATTCAATTACGTAAGATAAATAAATAATTGGTTTTACATTTGCGGAAACTTTACTTATAGTCCAGTAATTATGAATGCCTACAAATTCAACTCTTTTATGGGTCAATAGATTCAAAACTTGGTTAAATTCAGCAGAAATCAGGGACCATGGGCTTGATTCGCTAAGGGCCCGTTTCCACTGTCGCGGAAACGGCCGCAAATCCGCAAAGTTTTCCCGCAGGCAAATCACGCGGGGAAACTCTGCCATAGGGGATAACGGTGCCGCCGGCCGAATCGCTAGCAGTAGCGATTCGGCCGGAACCCCCTACAGAATTTGCAGCAGAGGCTGCGATTCCCATAGCCGTGCATGGCACGGCTCATGGGATTCGCCTGCGATCCTGCCCACCCGCTCAGTGCCGGCGTGCATCTGCGAGACGCACGCCGCACTAGTGGAAACGAGCCCTAAGACAAATAGCATGCCTTATCAAAGTTAACACCCCCTAATCAAAGTTAACACACCTTATCAGAGTAGCACACACTACAAACCCGCAGGGGCTCAGGGCAGGACGAGTGGAGCTCTTGTCATTGCCATTTAGCAGGTATAAGTTTGCTATGCTACTCTGATAAGGTGTGTTAGCGTTTATAAGGTGTGTTATCTCTGATTAGGCATGCTATTTGTCTTAGTGAATCAAGACCAATATGAGCAGTAAATGTTTGACATCTATCTGTTTATATGTAATGTTTGAGTTAAGGAGCTCTAAAGTAGCACTAGGATGAGTGTCAACAAGAAATAAAGATATGAACCTAAGAGTGTTTACAGTTTTAGGGGATTATAGAATCTAATATTATACACCACATACTTACCTTATCTACATATGTCACATCCCTCCAAGACAATTCCCTAATCATAATCACAAAAACAGCTATATTCTGGGATCCAATTCCAGTAATGCTACCAAGGATAGGGCAGAGTTCCCCAACCCTATCCTCAAGGCCCACCAACAGTGCATGTTTTGTGGAAAACCACAAACATGCACAGGTGAAGTAATTAGTGTCTCAGCAGAGCTGATTAACTACCTCTGTGGATTTCCACAAAACATGCACTGTTGGGGGTACTTGAGGACAGGGTTGCGTAACACTGGGATAGGGCACACCAGACATGTTACAGTGTGTGGTCTAGCCTTAAAAAAAAAAAGATACACTTTTACCTATTTAGCTGTGGTCCTGGTGGTATATACACATTTTTAGGAATCTGTACAAAGTACTGGTATATTGTTTGTTGAACCTTGGCTATTCAATACATTGAGGCTAAGTTCACAGTGGGACGTTAAAGTCGCACGTTAAAACAGCATTTAACGCAGAATAACTCACTGCAATGAAAAATCAATGCCCTGTTCACAGTGCACACGTTGCGTTGGTGTCTAACGCTGCACGTTAAGTAAAAGTACTGCATGCAGTGCGTTATACACGTTATTAGCTGCATTGGACTGTTTGCACATGCTCAGTAATGACTTGGAAGCATACTTTTCATTGCCTGCATTTTTTACTGTATCTGCTGTATGCGACGGTAACGCTGCGTTGCCACTTTTTGGGCGCGTTGCGTTGTAAGCTTGCGGTGCGACTTTAACGTGGCATCAAAATGCAACGTCCCACTGTGAATCTAGCCTGAACTGTATAATAATTGTGAGGGAATGATCACACTTGTGTCTGTGGAAACCAGATAATTCCCCGCAAGTATTTTACCACACAATTGTGCATTTTTGGGTGCATTTTAATGCATGCATTTTTTCCTACAGTAGCCAGAGGTTTCAATGAGAAAATGTCTGTGTTGTGCAGAAAAGAATTGCAAGTTGTTTTTTTTTTCTTTACTGCTATGCAGAATTGCAGATGCTTCCTGAAAATGCAGCAGCACTCTAGACAATCATTACATGCATTTTTGAGTGAAATCTCCCTGAATTACATGATATGCTGATTTTTTTTTTTTATTCGGCTGTTTAAGTGACACACTGATATATTTCTATATAGGTCTGTGAGGAGACAGCATTGGACACTGTAAAATGTGCCTCAGCTAATTTAATTGATGCATTCTTATCAGAACATGTTCAGTCATACTGATTGAGAATATGATACACTCTTCAATTATTATTTTGTGTTTTTATATTATATGCATATTAAGTCATATCTGGTTATGTAAAATGAATATTTATTAAAGATTCTTGCTTTCCTCTCTGCTCTAAAATATATGCAACAGCATAATGACCTTTAAACAAGACACATTTCTTTGTTACTGCTTCCACCTTAGCATAATCAAAGCAAAAGTTTTACTGCAAAGTTAATTTCACAAAACACAATAACACATAACTAACAACTGATGTATACTCATTGAAAATCATTTTTTTCAATGTCTGTATCCCAGTCAGCTGGGCTTTTCCCCTCCCAAGACCCGGAGTCACCAACTTTTCATCCATGGATCATGATCATTTCATGTGATGTAAATAATGCCAGTGAAGACTATATTTTCATTAAGCAGATGTTCTTCTCTAGTTTACAAATGAGAATAAAAAAAGATAAGTACAAAGATTTTTTAAAGAAAAAAGTAGAATAATTCCACTGGACTGGTTCAATGGATAGATTATTATATATCTACCAATTATGGGCAGCAGCTCAAGGCAGGTGTGTGTGTGTGTGTGGGGGGGGGGGGGGGGGGTAAAGTCTTATGCTACGTACACACATGCGACAATGATCGTTCGTTGAGAACGACGAACAAACTTTTAATTGATGAAAGAACGACCTAAGTAAAGTAAGTTTTAAAATGTGTGTAACGATCTGATCGTTAGAACGAACGTTACATCACGTAAAGCAACTATTGCGCTTGCGCAAAAAAATGAGAAGTTTCATGGAGAAATATCGAAATGCGCATGTCAAGCCTAGTACGAACGACCGTTTCCAACGATGTACTACTTTTGCAAACGATCGTCGTTGGTAAAAACCCGAAAAGCTAGATCATTCGTTTTTAACGATCTAGCTCGTCCGTCGTTAGACTTAATGATCGTTGGTTACTTTTTTTTAAACAATCGTCGTTTGAAACGATCGGGGAATGATTGTTTCAAACGACTATAGTCACATGTGTGTACGCACCTTTACTCTCCATCCACCTCTGTAGGGCTCTCCAGGAGCTCTTTTAGTACTTTCCAAAGATGGACATGCAGAGTAGCAGCACATTGAAGCAGGTGCTGTTATAGCTACTTGTCTTGGCAAGTGCTGCAGTTTTCCACCTGTCTCATTCTCCTGAGGACTAAAAAAGGGAGGGGCCTGTAAGACTTTGCTGTCAGTGATTTGTAGTTATACTCCTGCTTATTACCAGTGTTTGCCAGTGTGTCCTTCTGTTAGTCTAATGAACATGAGATACTGTATTAGCTATTTTATGCTGAAGTATGCTTACAAATGTAAGATGACATTACGTTTTTATTTGCAGTAGTACTTATCCGAAAAAGGAGAAGACAGCTTTTCTTAAAGAAAAAGAAAACCTCCATTTTTGTCACCTGTGCAAGATTTTAAATATGCTTCTGTAACCATTTCTCAAAAACCAGTCAAATAAGCAAATTTGTAATTTATTTTACAAAAGAACTTCATAATGCATGTCCTGAAGTTAAATCAGATACAGTTGCAATTAATTTTAGGTACTGTTTCTCCTCTATTCTGCTTTGAAAAAAATCTTAAAAGTCTTTTTTTTATTTTTTCTGTCAAGACTGAACAGCATGGTGTGAATGAGCTTAACCTATTGAGGACAACAGAGTTAAACCCCACTAAAGACAAGACCATTTTTCTCTATGTTGACCACTGCAGCTTTAAGGCCTCACTGTAGGGCCGCACAACTCAGCACACAAGTGATCATTCCCCCCTTTTCTCCCCACCAACTGAGCTTTCTGTTGGTGGGGTCTGATCGCTCCCTCAGTGTTTATATATTTTTTTAACAAATATTTTTGTTATTTATTTTTAAATAAATTGAGTCATTTTTATTTACATTTTTATCTCCCTCCCTCTCCCCATCAGTCTATCAGCGTGATCACCTGTGATAGGCTTCAGATTGCTTTTGCGACTCTGGAGGGGACAGCCGAGTGACACGGCTGTCCCCTGTACAGCGCTGCCTTAAATCTCATTACTCTACCTAGTAAATAGACGGTTGTTGTGTTAATAGTCTCCTAGCAGCGACGGCCGCTGGAAGACTGAAGGCGGAGCGGAGCTCCCGTGCGCACATCGGCGAGCACGATCTCCTGCAAACCAGACCCCAAGGACCTTCCGCTGATCAGAGTTAAGCAGTCCTGGGGCTGCCACCACATCCACACCCATCGGCGTGACGCAGTCAGCAAGTGGTTAAAATGCATTTTTGAAACAAATACAAAAGGAGAAACTAAAAGCCCACTATGGTGTAGCATGTCTAGACTGAATAGACTGACTCTAATCAGATTAAGAAGTCGATCTCTGTAGTAAATGGAAAAAGGGGTAACATCCCCTCCACCAAGAGTGGACAATGAACTATACAAGTATAGGATAAACCGAGGCACAAAAAAATAATAAAATACACTAAAAACAGATTAAAAATGGAGGGTAGTGGTGGACTTTCCTCCCAACAGATGACACGATTAGTCTACTTAAAAAAAAAATAACACACGTTATTGAAGTATACTCCACTAAGTTACAATGTGTTTTGTGGGTTGGACCTGCTCCCTCAGGTAATACGAGAGTAACAGTGGGAACATATCTACTGCATGTGCAATAAATAAAGCAATAACCATTCCTTATGCTGTGTCTGGATAGTGGCTGGATAGTGTACTGCTGGCTCTGCCTCTGACACAGACCAGGGTTTGAATCTCAGCTCTTCCTGTTTGGTGAGCCAGCACCTATTCAGCAGGAGACCTTTGGCAAGACTCCCTAACACTACTACTGCCTACATAGTGCATTCTAGTGGCTGCAGCTCTGGTCGACCAGGAGAAAAGCACAATATAAATGTTCTGTGTCTTGTCTTGTTTTGGATGCAACTCTATTGTCCCTGCAGAAAGGTACTGTAGATACTCACATATAAGCCGACCCGCGTATATGCAGAGGTACTCACTTTTCCCTCAGAAAACAGGAAAAGGTGATTGACTCGTGTATAATCCCCCCAACACACACACAGTAGCCAGATGTGCCCAGTACAAGTCAGCCTCCCTCCTCATAGCCAGATGTGCCCCAAGAATAATACAGCTGTGTCTCAAGGCCAAACTAGATGGCCTATGAGACACAGCGATTGCTGCACTGAAAAAATCCCTGATCATTGCACCACGGACACATTGCTTGCATGCTCTGCTCCATAAACCAGGGGACACAGGTAGTCTTGATCAGCACACACTACACACCATGTTGCATGGGATGGGGTGTACGGACACAGCAGGGAGTCAGTAACAAAACCTGTCAGTACCAAAACCTGCTCCATCAACGGTTCTGGTCCACTGACTTGCATATAAGCCGAGGGGGTAACTTTTCAGCACATTTTTTGTGCTGAAAAGTTAGACTTATATGCGAGTATATACAGCAATTAAAGAAAGAGGTTGCAGCGGATGCAGTTGTGAAATAACTTAAAAAAAATAACCAATTAAATATTCTAAATGTTTTCAATGCTTATGTCATAGCATCATACAGTGATCACATCTAAGTATATTTATAATTTCAGTAGACTGTTTTGTAAATTATACATGCTTTTACAAATCAAACACAATTCTGATAGAGCAACTCCATCCACCGTTTTTGTGCAGAGTAAACGCTCACTACATCACCATGCTGAAACCAAACGATTCTTTGCAAGTTATCATGATTTATGTGTAAACTTATTGAAGGTAATTTGAAGGAAAATTAAAATATTTTCAGCCAAAAGCTAAGTCACATTTCATCAGTTCAAATATTTAAACCAATTTGTTTGAAAATGTGACTATTGCAGACCACACTGAAGATACTGCAAAGACCAAATGTGTAATAATGTGCTGCAAGAACTGTATGATTGCCTATGCATATTCATTTTATTATGGAAATTAGTAAATGCTATTACAATTAAAGATACTGATGTACAAAAAGTGATTGCATTTTTTATAATAATTTTATTATTGGATTTTGTTTTCATTTGTTTTCATTTTTTCTCTTTATTTTAACAGACACGTCCCCACCACACAAAATAAATGAAATAATACAGTGAAAAGAATCCAAGAGATGGATTTACTAAGACATCTGAAGATATCTGCAACCCCCTTCTCATAGAATATTTATAAGTAATGCAACAGATCTGTATTGAATCAATTATAACTTGCCTGAGTCATATCAGATTATAGTAAATTGCTCAGAGTCCTATAAATGAAAGGTTGTGCAGTTTACTTAAATAAACATCATGAGACTGCAATCACATAACTAAACTTTCTTCAATCCCCATAAGGTTCCAATATGATCCAGTAGATGATTGCAATCTTTTACTACTTAACAGCAACATTTCATGAAAAAATCTACTCCAGTTTTGAGGGATCACTTATTAAAACCCTACAGTTTTACTGTGCACCTAGCTAACTCATGATATGCTAGAGACATTCATATTTTGTAAGGGACTAAAAAGAACCTGAAAGCCTTCTAAGTTAAAAATATGTAAAGTATATTGCTGTGAGCGCTGCCGGCGCAAGTGAGCGGCGGAATGCCGAGATCCAAGCTGTGGATCTGACTTCCGGGTCTCGGCAAGCCGCTGGCATCACTGCGTCATTGGACAGGCAGAGGACGCGTACTCGGTGTGCCCTCCGCCGATGTCAACAGTAGTCTCGTGGGTGTACTGTGTGTCAGCTAATCAGCTGACATGCTAACCAGCTGACATGCTGAGCGTATTGGTTAGTTTGGATTCCTTATCTCCTGATTGGTTAGCCCTTGTATAAATGTTTAGTGAGCACCCTCAGTCATTGTCCATGATAGCCTCTGCTGGGCTTGTTGCTGAGAGTGCGCTCACTGCTGATCTTGTGCCGACTTTGTCTGTATCTTGACCAAGCTTACTTTCAGATTGATTTCCTGTTACCGACTCCTGTTTTGTTCCTGACTATGTTTTCTGTTGGATTACCTGTTGCTGACTCGGCCTAGATCCTGGATTTCCCTGATTGCTGCCTGGTTCGACCCCTGCTCGTTTAATGGACTATTTATATGAACTATGCCTGGACTAGCTCGGATTGTACTGACCACGTCTACTGGAAAGTGTGTATCTAAAACCAGCCTGTCATTCCCTGGCTATCATCTGGACTGCCTCCAAACACCAGACCTCAGGTGACTATATCAGAATTTACACTGCTAATTACTCTTAATCTTGTTTGGTGAATACTATCTGTCAATCTGTATGCTACATCTGCCTGCAGGGTATTGTAGAATTGTATTAGGGATAGCAGGAAAAAAGGGCGCTGGCTGAGGGTAGACGAAAAGGGTGCCACCATACACTTTAATGCAATTATCGTTAATACAGTGAAAAAAAGCAGAAAAAAGGGCGCCAAGAAAAAATGTGTTAATAACATTACAACATTATAGTTTTTGAGGTAGTTATGGTTTTATAAGTTTACAATGGTATAGTTTTTGTTATATTATTTCGTTATTAAGTACAGATTTTACGTTTTCAAAGGTATTATTGTTAATATATGTAAAAGGGTGTTTCTGCAGAGGGAGTAGTTAGGGTTAGGCACCACCTAGGTGGCGATTAGTTTTAGGCAGCACCAGGGGGGGTGGTTAGGGTTAGGCACCATCAGGGGGGTGGTTAGGATTAGGCACCATAGGGGGAGATAGGGTTAAGCACAACCGGGGGGGTTAGGGTTAGGCACCACCGGGGGGGGGGGGTTAGGGCTAGGTGTCACTAGGGGAGTGGTTAGTTTTAGGCACCACTAGGGGAGGGTTCTATTTTTGTTTTTGCAACAGTAATTATCGTTAATAAACCTTGACAATGATGATTCTCCTTAGCAAATTTTGTTAATACCTGGCGCCAAATTTGTTAATAAGTCGGCCCCTTTTTTCATGCACGCGTATTAGGAAGGAGTTTTGTGCAGGTGTTACGGGCTGGGCTATAGGTCAGTCACATGGGCATACAGCCTGACCTATAGTCACTGACCAGGCAAGCCTGACAATTGCATTCTAATTTGCTTTCCTAAAATAGTTAGTACAGGTAGTCCCTGATTAACAAACAAGAGAGGGACTGTAGTTTCAATCTTAACCTGAGTCCATTCTTAATTTGGAGCACTGTACAATTTCTGTCCCCTGTACTTCCTATGTGCCTCCCTGTGCTTCCAGTGTCCCCTCTGTGTCATCTCTATCCCCTATTCCCCCGTGCCTGCCCTTTAGTGTCCCCCTGTGTGCCACCTCTGCTCTCCTCACTGTGTCACCTCTGTCCCCCTGTTCCCTTAGAGCCCTCCCCTGTGCCACTTCTGCCTCCACTGTGTCCCCCTGTACCACCTCTGCCCACCTTCCCACTCTGTGCCTCTTTCTGTCTTAGTGATGATTGTAATGTGCTAATTTTGCTTACACAAAAGAACTGATTTTACAAAATCCACGCAATCTTCCAGAGGGTCCAGGTGCTGGATCAGAAGTTTGCTTTAAAATATATAAAATGTGCATGCACAACTTGGAACTCAATATATGGTATGGTGTACTGCAGCCAAATGTTATTTCACCGAGTTTAAAAAACATATTTTCTTTGAATTTTTTTAAAATCAATTTTCTCAAAAACTACAAGGCCTATTAGACAATTTTTCTTTTACTTGTTCCAATTTTGTGCTGTTTGGATCGGTGGGTTGTTTGTAAGTCAGGCATTCCTAAGTCAGGGACTCCCTGTATTTGCAATGAATCAGCGTTATATGAGTAAGAAGAAACCCCCTTGATGCATCTCTTCTTCTCAGCAAGTGACTATACAAATCATTCCTTTATATCCTTGAAAAACCCATATGCAGAGCCACTGGTCTACAGTGTGCCTATAGCATATTCATTTTACTCTTTTAATACTAATATGCAAGTTGAATTACTATACTCTGTAAAATAGGCTATAGGTACACTGTAAACCATTAGCTCTGTATGTGTATTTGACTTTTCAGGGACATAAAGGAATGTTGTGCATATTTACTGGCTGAGCAGAACTGATGCATTATGGGAATTATTTCTTACCTAGATAAAGCTAAATAACTGCAAAACCCTTGCTTTTTATGAAGGTAGTGCCTTATTTGGACTCCCCACACAATATCCGTTTGGAGATACTTTATTAAATCAAGCTCATAATGTTAATAATCCAGAAAAAAAAATTCATAAGCTGGCATATCATTTTTTTTTCAAGGACACGGTTGCTTGCGAATTTTCGGTTTTGCATCGAAAATGCTATGTTCAATGCTGAGAAATTTTTAGCGAAAATGAATTTGCTTGTATTTTCATAAAAATCACAAAAACATGAAAATCTTTATTTGTACTGTGAAAATTCACGAAAAAAAGCACGGAAACGTGGAAAACATTAATTTTAGGGCACAATTTTTTACCACAAAAAAAAAAAATCAATATTTTACAGTGAAAAATGCAAAAAATAACAAGGCTTATTTTCAATAGCATTTTCGCTCAAAAATTTAATTCAACATTATTTTCGCGAAAATTAATTGTGAAAAGAATATTCATACTTTAGCTCATCGCTGGTCAAGCATTATTGTTTTGCAATGAAGTGAAGGAAAGATATTGAGAATGAATCGATTGGATGAAAATGCTGCCTGCAATATATTTTTAGAGCCCATCCCTTAAGGCTACTTGCACACCAAGACGTTGCGTTAGGTGCTACGTTAAAGAGAATCTGTATTGTTAAAATCGCACAAAAGTAAACATACCAGTGCGTTAGGGGACATCTCCTATTACCCTCTGCCACAATTTCGCCGCTCCCCGCCGCATTAAAAGTGGTTAAAAACAGTTTTAAAAAGTTTGTTTATAAACAAACAAAATGGCCACCAAAACAGGAAGTAGGTTGATGTACAGTATGTCCACACATAGAAAATACATCCATACACAAGCAGGCTGTATACAGCATTCCTTTTGAATCTCAAGAGATCATTTGTGTGTTTCTTTCCCCCCTGAGGGGGGAGTGCATAGCAGAACCACAACACTGAAGAACTTGGCAGCCTTCCAGACACAGGCTGACAAGTCTGACAAGGGAAAGATACATTGATTTATTACAGAGACTGTGATAGTACAAAGTGCTGCAGTAAGCCAGAACACATTAGAATAGCTTTTGGAACTTGTAGGATGATAAAAAACAGGATGCAATTTTTGTTACGGAGTCTCTTTAAGGTCGCATAACGTGCACCTAACACAACATATGGTGCTGCAAGTGAGGACGGTAGAGTGAGCTGTGTTAGGCGGCTCGATTCCAATAATGTCTCCCAGAGTGGCGCTGATTGGCCAGCGGGACCACGTGATGCGGAGCGAGACACTCCACATCACGTGGTCCCGCCGGCCAATCAGCGGCCGCCAGTGCAGTGAATATTAAGTAGCCATGTGCGCGGCTACTGTAGCTGGCTCTCCCCGCCTCCTCTCCGCCCCCCACTGCGCATGTGCAAACAGTCTAACGCGGCTATAGCCGCTGTAACGCCGTAGCATGCTGCACTTTCCGGAGAACGTGCAGCGTTACATGTAACGCAACGTGGGCTGTGTGAACGTGCGCCTGTAACGTCTTAGTGTGTACGCAGCCTAAAGCAACAATTTGGCAGTTTTCAGGTTTCATCCTCTTCAATACAG
Organism: Hyperolius riggenbachi; assembly: GCF_040937935.1. Lineage (NCBI taxonomy): Eukaryota > Metazoa > Chordata > Amphibia > Anura > Hyperoliidae > Hyperolius > Hyperolius riggenbachi. Next base: position 94,707,123 of record NC_090655.1, on the reverse strand, counting down.
ATAAATAAAATCCTTTTGATTTAGCTGCAATGGGAAACCTCTGGAGCACTGATCTTATTTTCTTTCTTTCTTTCTTTCTTTCTTTCTTTCTTTCTTTCTTTCTTTCTTTCTTTCTTTCTTTCTTTCTTTCTTTCTTTCTTTCTTTCTTTCTTTCTTTCTTTCTGTCTTTCTTTTTTCTTTTTCATGTTTTAATATAATAGAAAGTAACCTTGATATTATACCTTGTAAGTCTAGGATCAAATATGCTCTTTTATCTTTTCATTCCATAAATTGTGGACTGGACCTTTATGGTTTGTTTTTACATCATAACAATTCCAGCAAACTGTGAATGCAGTAAGCCATTGCCCTGCTCACAAACCCCTTAAATGTTATCCATTCTTTCAGCGTTTACATTCACCATCAGCCATTACCCTTACTGTTTGATTCAATTTCCAAAAGGATAGACATCCTTTCATTTTCTTATTAAACTCTGCTTACCTCCTGTTGTTGAGCAGGAAACAAAATAAACTGCAGTGGATTCACTTTTTATTTGTCAAAATACATATGAACTCTGTAACAATCTAGAGGTAACAATAAGTTTAGCCATTGCATTTCTTTTTTTTAATGTGGTGTTACATGTCTGTATTTCACAAAAATAAAAAAAACTTCACAACATAATTCAATTTAGCACTTGTGCTTAAAGAAATGTATTGTCAGATCATTAATTGCTTAATGACCTTTTCTAACTAACAAGAATAATAAAAACAGCTCTGTCTAAATGCTTTTGCACTTTTAAAAGTTTTGTAAAGTGGTGTCAACAATGTGGTTTAATAGAGCATCTGTACTACTTTCTCATGGTTTGTGGTTTTAAAGTACACTTGAAGCATTTTAAGAACATCTGCATACTTACCTTCAGTAGTGTGAAGCTTGTGATGGTTCAGAGGCTCCAAGTATCCCCTTACCTCCCATCATTCCAGTGAAGAGTCCCTCTGAATTTATTAAAATTGGCACACAAATACATTTCCTCTGGCTGCACTCCTGATTGTGGATGAGAACATCTCAGTTGGGATGTGCTCGACCACATCTAGGAAAACATCAGCAAGAAATGTATTTGACTGGTACAAGTTGAATAAGTATAGAGAGACTCTTTGCTGGAACAGTAGGGTGTATGCGGATACAGGAAGCCTCTGGACCATCCAAAGGCATTCCACTACTGGGGTAAGTAACTTTTTTTTTAAGTTTACTTTTTTAAGTTTACAGCTTTAAGTGCACTTTTTTTCTTAACCAAGTATGCCTTTCATAAGCTGTTGATAGAAAAGCAGGTCCCATCTGTGAAATCTTGATTGATATTAAATTGCTGTGGCCTCCAGCAGGAGGAACACTGCATGTCTTTATATGCTTTAGGTAACACCTGTGTCTCACCAAAGGAAAATATTTCATTCTGGTCTCACCTTGTGCAGGAATTAAAAATCTGTTTAGTCTGCAATATTCAGAGCTAATCTCTGGCTATTATTCTCTGTTAATTTCTCTGTTGTGTTATTTTTGCCCAGTGTTGTGACCTGTCAGTGCCTTTTTTGCTGCTTTTTCTTTTATTCTTATAGGGAAGGTCAGAAATGCCAATTTCCTAGTCTGTGAAAATTTTGATTACCACATATGTTGATTACCGATTCTGGGGATTTCCATGGAAATTTAAATTTTCTAGTTATCGATTTCCGTGGAAAGGTTTGTTTTGTCATTTTTGTTAATAAAGTCATGTCCTTTTTTTGCTTGTTGTTAGTATAGTATATTCTGAAAAAAGTTGTGTTTGCAGAATATACTATATTTTTGAAATGTTCGTAATTCTGCAGACATGCTTGATACACTGCTGAATTCTCTAATTCGCTAAATACTTCCAAGTCAGAAGCATTGGACCAATCACAGGCTGCAGAGTTTTTTTTTCTGTGGAAATTGGAATACCGCATACATTTTAGACTAATCACAAGACTCAGTAAAACTCTTCAGTATCCATGTTGTGTGATTGGTCTAAAATTCCCAACCTAAGGCCAATCACAAGACTCAGAAACACTTGGCATTATTGAACCAATCAGAGAATTTACAGCGAAAATCGAAATGCCACAGAAATTTTGCAAGACTCGGACATTACTAAGTTTTGCTGAGGCTTGTGATTGTTCTAAAATTTCCACCGTATTCTGATTTCCATGGAAAAATTCTGCAGCCTCTTATTAGTCCAATGCTTCCAAGTTCTGTGATTAGGCTAAAATTTCTGAGTTGTGGTAATGCAATATTTCTGTAGAATATTCTGTAGAAAATTTCTGAAGCTAATTTCCGATTACCGATGTGGTAAGCCCATTTCTGATTGGAAAAGTAGAAATCAGTGTTCCGTGGAAATTTTCTGCCCATCCTTAATTCTTTGTGTTGGCAAGTAAAAAGTGTGAGAACCCACATTTCTTTTGTGACAGGTCCATTCTCAGAAAGAAACTGGCCAGAAATTGTGACAAATTTTGCTTAAAGATAAACCGTAATCAAGAATTGATCTTCATCCCAATCCATAGCTGATACCCCCTTTCCCATGAGAAATCTTTACCTTTTCTCCCGGATCATCAGGGGCTCTGTATGGCTAATATTGTGGTGAAATCCCTCCCACAGTGTGATGTCAGTACCTCCCAGCACCTAGGTGCTGACATCACACTGTGGGAGCCTTGTTGCATTTTGGGAAATAATAGCTGTTTCCAACTGCCAAAAAATCATGCAGCAGTTACTTCCACTGACACCACTTGCCAGCAGTAAAAATGTTGCTATATGATACATTTCTGAATGTAAATCAGAGAGAGGTAGCATTTTACAATGAGCAAACACTGACTAAATCATTTATACATAAATATTGTAAAAAATTAATCACTCTTTTTCATTATGTTATTTTCACTGGAGCTCCTCTTTAATCACTTAAGTACCTGTTGGATCTGGCCCTGAAAGGAACAGAGCTGTTGTTTTCCTATTTTTACACTGTGATCACTGTAATTAGTCCCCAGTGATCACGGGCCAGCAGACTTGCTTTAAAGGACCAAGACCTCATCCTGATTTGAAAAAAAAAAATCTATATATATAAACTCTTTTAATTTTAACACTGTAGGGATTAGCTATAAATTAATGATGAGATGGTCCCCAACTCCTGTCAAACTAAACAAAATCTCCTCAAATCACAGCTCCAGTTGTTTTACAGAATGACAATCCAGCAGAAAATCCCTCATATTTTGTGGGAATGCCTGAACGTTAAGCCTTTTAGGATTAGGGTCTACCAGCTCATCAAATTATTGTTTTGTAGGAGGAAACAAGTATCTGTCAGTTGATATTTCACTCCTTTATTGTCTTAGATGTTAAGCTATCCATTTTAGCTTCTTGATGTCCCTTTGTCTTATGAGTAAGTGTGTATTAGGTTGTACCTTCTTCTGTGTGAAAACAATGTGGTACCCCCTCTGAGCAACTCAATTTCCCTACAATAATAAAGATTAATGCATTATTGATTTTTTTTGCAGAGTAATTTCCCTTCTGGACTCTGAAAAAGCATCAGAGGCCTTGTAGACCTGATATATACTTGACATCCCCCCTCTCCCCACCAACTTTTTAACTCATTCCCACCAGGACCACCCCACCCCCTCTCTCTCTCTCTCTCACACACACACACACACACACACACACACACACAAACTCCTCCTTTATTCCTATCCTTTTACTCTTTACCTACCTTTCCTAATTTCTCCTTGCAATTAGAACATGTCTTATTCCCAACATGTGCAGCTACCCTTCACTGTCGCATCAACATGCTGGGGTGGGGCCATGCAAAGGCCATGTTACTCAATTGTAGAGGAAGAAAGGTGAGAATGTAAAGATGGTTATGCTATTCGTGCTAGAGGGATATACTATTTGAATCACACAGCTGGCTGGAGAGCATGAACACAAAAATTAAGAAGCAGGACTCATCCTTTATACTGCACTTAAACTGTATACCCTTTAGTTTATGATAAGCATTTTCTTGATGATTTCATTCATATTATTATCGCAATTGGTTTATACTGGACAAGGCCATCCCCTTAATAGCTTATTTAAGCTATTGTTTTTAGTCCTGCTGAATTTAATGCAACATTTAAGTGGCATGATGGAGTCAAGAAAGTGCTGCAGTCATTTCCAGATGCAATAAAAAATGGGGAAAAGAAAAAAAGAGCTTTAACATAATTGAGATATAAATCGGAATAAAAGCAATCTCTGTAAGTGTTATTATATGCTGCTGTGTGCTGTCCTGAATGTAGAAGATGGCTATTCAAATTGAAAGCATCAGTCTGGTAAAGTTATGTGTTGCTTACAGTAAACATGTCATTTAAAAAATGGTCAAACATTTTTCTGGTTGTTGTTACACGTTTCCTCTGGTGGGTCTGATTTACCAAGCTAAAGGACTACAGTTTGAAATTATTTGACTTATGTCTACTGTGACCATGATCACTAAGCAGGAGGCCATCATATCATTCCTAGGTGAAAATGTAGCTGTGAATATCAGAAACGGTGGTTTTCTATGACTCCCACCGTGCAAAGACTAGGGATTTGTGCAAATGCTTACAAATACACAAAAAATAGCTGTGCTCTGAAAATGTCAACCTCCTCCCTCCTTCCCCAAATGGGGATAATTAAGCACAATAACTTAATTACAAGCTGTTACAGATATACATACATATTATTATATGTCCATATGTGTTGCCCTGCAGGGTTTCCTAGTTGCTGAACATTCAAAGCCTTAAATCAGCAAGGTGGATAGTTACTCAGAAGGAATACAAAATCAAACAGTACGTTCATGTGATACAGATCATGTAGTCTATTTTTTTGTGGTGCACGTTCAGAACACAGTGTGTCAGCAGAGCCAAGTGACCTTTGGAGAAGCCTATAGCAGAACACATTTGTAACATAGAAAGAGGTTTTGCAAGTCACAGAGTTTCCCAACATAAAGAACTGCATAATTGTACTCCTGGACATCAGAGTTTTTGCAAATTACAAAAGTCTATATCCAGTTATAGAGGAGTAAATACGTTTTAAGAAAAGGAACCAAATGGAACTTAAATGTAAAGACTTTCCATTTGAGAGAACTGAATGAGGAACTTGATGTTAACCACTTGAGGACCAGAGGCTTACACCCCCCCCCCCCCAAAGTGACCAGGCCATTTTTGCAATTCCAAACACTGCAGCTTTAACAGTTTGCTGCACGGCCCTACAACTTAGCACACAAAAGGAGATTGCAACGCTGTACATACAAATCACTTTTTTTTCCTTTTTCACAGCCTGTTAGCCACAATTGCGGCTGGCAGGCTGAACACAGAGCTCTGCTCTGTGTCTCGGCAGGGAACAATTGCACATGTCGCGAGCATTCCCTGTTAATCTCCGCCCCTATACTTGACGCTGATTGGCGTTAGGTGGTCCTCCTGTGGTCGGGAGGGGGTTAAACTGTTTTTATGCTTCCTAATTTATAAATGTGCAAAAGGTCTCTGCAGGTTTTGTAGGTTAGCTGTGATTTAAGAATGTATACATTTTAATGTTTTGTGTGATTGTTTTTAAAAATCAGTTTATGCAAATACACTGTGATGTGGTATACAAAGCTGGAAATGTGAGTACGTAAACTGTGTAGACTTCTATAACGTGATGCATGGACAGTGTTTCCATATCTACAGTATTTGTCTAATAAACTGGGGTTTGAATGGATGATACCATTTATTGGCTACCATAGAAAAAAACAGTAAGCTTTCGTCAGCGAAGCCTTTTTAAGAACGAGTGCATGTAGGTTAATGGCTGGCCAGTAAGGAATAGGTACATTTCCTACACCCAGAGCGGCCATCAAGAAATGGGTCATTTTTTCATGGGCAGGAAGACATAAAAGCATGCAACATAGCTGCAGCATAGAGGGAGTAGTCAGTGAGTCAATGAGGCATGCTGGAAGCAATAGGATGAGGAGGTTCTTGAGAGCAATAGGCACGTGTTGGTTCCCCTAGTTTACTGCAGCACACCCAGTAGCATGCATTCAATTACTGGAGATACACTTTAAGTGCAACTTGAATTGGGTCACAATAAATATAATTATTTTTTTTTACTGTATGCGGCTGTCCCTTCTCTTTTATAAGAGTCTGCTGGACTGGGTTGTGGTTTTGAAAATGAAATGGTGCCCCTTAGGTTTTCCTGTTATAGGATTCCACCTGCTCAACACTTTGGAGTTTCCTTAGTCTTATGTATTGTGTCACAGTGCACCAATGATTTTCTACAGCTGACAGGTGTTAGATGCAGACAGGTAAGTTTACACCCTGGCTTTTTACTATGAAGCCATGCTTTTGTAATATGTATGGTTTAATATTGCCTTACTGAAATAAGCAAGGCTCCCTCTAAAGAGGATGCCATCCAGATGACAACATATGATGTTCCACAGCCTTTATATATGGTTCATCATCATTAATGGTGCCTTGCAGGACATGAAATCTATCCATGACATGTGTGATACTGTAGCACAAATTCATCATGGACATGTGCTTTTGAATTGAAATGATCAATCAATGCCTATTTTTCTCTATTTCCATGTAAATTTAAAACAAATTGCATGCTACCTGGAATTGGACCAACCAAATGCAGCTCCAGATGATTTTGATTGGTCCATTTCTAATTTGCATCATCTCTTTCTTTGAACTGTGCACTAAATACAAGCAGTATTGTGCTTCAACTTTTTAGCACAGAGAATACCGTGTCCATGATCTTCAAAAGAAGTTCAAACAGATTCATCAAGCCAGTGCACAGTTTTCACATTGTCGCAGTCCATGCTAAAGAATTATTTCATTTTTGTAACATTCATTTTGCAAATAATTTGCAACCATCCAAAATGCATAAACGATTTTTCACACTGCATGGGTTTTCACCCTTGTAATACTTATAAAAGATTCAGTTTCCATGCTAGATCCTGAAAACAGAACTCACTCACTCAGTCTCACTTAAGATATTAACATCTACCCTTCCCTCCAACACAAACACACATGGTGTTTGGCAGGTTTTCCTGTCTTTCTGGTCCTTTTGTATTAGTGTACAATAATGTAGCCCACTCTCTTGGAATGAAACACCACCTATGTCGAGCATAGATGTAACTGGCCCAGTGGACAGGTTACAGGAATATTCCCCAAGCCTGTCACGGAATGGACAGAAATGCCAAAACCTATCAGATAGTTGAAGTTGAGCAATTTAATATTACAGAGTAAGCATAAGATAGTGGAGAGTGAACTACAGTTTTAAATAAGTTAAGGCCCGGAGAATGTGACAGTGGTTTTTGGCGCATTTTCATATGTTTTTTTCTTAATCTTTTAGAATTTTAACTTGCATTTGTGAATGCAGCAATGGATTTTGTTCCCAGGTAATGGTTTTCAGCCATGTCCCCAAGCCGTGCAGTGATTTCCAATACAGAATCATAGCTGGTCTTAATGCCGTGCTGCCTGAGGCCCAAAAGGTCACAGCTATCAAAAATAGATTTTTGGTCTTGCTCCTTGTGTATAGAGATTTGTCAAAATACTCTGACTCTTTTAATGACATTATGTGCTGTAGATAATGAAGCCCAATGTTTTTTTCAGTTGATATTGAAGAATCTTATAATAAAGTTTGGAACTATTTTACAAAGCATTATATACCTCCTCATCTTTGCTTCTAAGAAATTCTGGTTGTATAAGATGCTCTTTCTATGCAAACATTTAATAAAGGCACCAGTTGAAAAGGGAGCAGGAAACAGCCAGTAGTAGACTATTGTAATGAGGCAAAATGTCACATTTGCGTAATTTCCCATTATAATTAGCAATTATGGTGCAAAATCATATTTCATAATTTTCAAAAATTTAATTTTGTCATAATTCATAATTTTGTGAAGTCATTTGGCAAAATTATAAGTAACACAAATTTTTAAATGTTGTGTTTTACTTTCATCATGGAAATAATCATAATTACAAAAATGTGTGTAATTATAAAAATTTTGACACAAAATAATTGTAATTACGAAGATTATCGTAATTACGAGAATTTGTATATAGTCATAATTTCTTTAAATTTCTTGTCATTTTTATTGATTATGATTTTTCAATTATGATAGTTATTTCAAAAATTACTAGTTGTAATTAGCCCATTACTATTACTACTATTCAAATAATAAAATATCAGTAATATTTGTTGATATTTTGCTATAACCTAACCTCTCCCTACTCTAACACAGTACCCCAGGGTGGCGCCTAACCTTAGCCCACCTAGTGGGTGACTTATCCTAGCCCATTCAATCAAAGTCGGTATGCACACCTTCAAAGTAATATGCAACAAATGGGTGCTCAGTTGGTAAACCAGACCTATCCAGAGGTCTTACTGCTAGTAGCCTAATCATTTGAACTGCCTTGAGCAGAAGCATTGTGCTACATCTCTAGCAGCTGTTTATCCCTATATGCTTTATTGATTGTCTATTACATCTCCTGCTGTGTTTGCCTATTGTCATGCATGTATGATTCCATTATTTTGGCCACTTTTTGTCATGCAGAGCCCACTGCATATTGTCTTTGCACTGTTTGTATACTGTTGATGTACATTCTTTTTACAATATAACCAGATTTAAGCATCACTATTGTTTGGTGTGCCAGTGGGCACCTTGCCTTGCGCCCCACCCCAGTGGTGGGTACCTAACCTTAACCCCCCTGATGGACGCCTAACATTAACCCCTAATTGGTGCCCACCCTCACACCCCCCGATGGGTGCCTAGCTCTAACTTTGAGCCACCTGGGGCTTACCTAACCTTGACCCCCCTAGTGGGTAACTAACCTTAACCCCCCTCTTCAATGTATTACAATAACCCCTAGCATCTGGTTGAAAAGGACACCCACTATAATAGCAGGCGCCTGGGCTGCCTGCTATGTGAATGTGCCCATTATTTGTAGCAGTGCGCTTTAAAACTGCTCCTCTTTTTATACCAAATCAGGTTACTGATCTGTTGCTTCATGATCTAACTAGCTGTAAGATGGTCCAACATTTTTTTTAAGCATAGTATAACTTTTCCAGTTTTCTGTAGCCTCATTTTAGGCTTTTTGAAAGAGTTGCTGGCATCAAATACAAAATGAGCATATATTTTTCATAAAACATTGACATTTCTCTTCCACAATTTAATATGCTTTCTGTGTACTATGTTCAAATAAATATGAGCATTAACTGATTTGCAAATCAATTTGCATCCCACATTTTGAAAATAGGGATGTATACACAAATTACATCCTATTCCAATACACCTTTTACATTTAACAAAAACAGATGGTTTTCACAAACCATCCATAAACAACTTAAACATACTTCATCTCTGGTGGATGGCACAGTGCGACAATGATTTGTCATATGCGAAATTAGATGACATGATTTCATTTGGTGAAGAAGATACATTTAAAGATTTTATGAAAAAGTTGTTTACCAAAGATGTATAATACATGAGATTGAAAATCTTAAACTCTTTTGACTCTTTCCAAAATATACCTTCAATATAAATGAAGATTCTCTAATATTGCCAATGTATGCCTTTTGTCATGACTCCACTAAAGTGCTAATATCCTCTGAAAATACTAATATGGCAGTAATACTACTGATAACGTACAGTATTTTGTACTGTGAATGGTGGCAGTAATAATCCTCTTTTATATACAAAAGCAAATCAATAATACAATTGCATTGTATTATTGATCAAATTTTGCTTTTAAGTTAGTTTAATAATGTTTAATGTGGTCTGGAACTCAGCATTTCCTCTTTTGTTCTAAAATATTATATACAGCATAAAATCTACTACCACAAAAAAAGTAGCAAAACAGCATTCAAACGGTTAAACACAGCACTTTATTCTTCAATGGAATGCTCCTTTAGCTTCTGACTGCATCCAAAGAGGTAATAACATTATATTTTGTTTATATTCCTCTGCTGCTACAATTAGTTTCCAGCCAGCAGTGTGCTGATGCTTAACTGCTCACATTGTAGAACCAGAGAGAGCTGAGAAGTGATCACTGGATACATTTTAGTATATAAATATGGCCGCTATGCAATAAAATACAATGGCAGCTTTTAGAACAGATACAATTAACTTTGATATTTTTTAAGTTGTAGATTGACAATTTTACCTGTGCACAAAAGCAAATATGATAACTATGGGTAACAAAAAGTAAAAAAAAAAAAAAAAAAACACATTTTTATTGAATGCTTTGTCAGAGTTTTATCCCACTTTAATTAAAGATAAACAATTTTAGGTAAATTAAATTTTTCCAGTTTAGCTAGACCACCCTAAAGTAGTCTAAGTGTTGACTTCGGAGATTCAACAAACATCTGACACTTCATTTGTAGACATCTTTACTGTTTGTAATTGTTCAGTTATATTTCCACTGTCTTCTTTAGTGTATGAAGGCAAAAGCAAGACTATGGATGTACATCTGAAAACTTCAGCTCGCACCTAGCATAATACTGTAGGAAGTACATGGACGTCAGCAAAGTCTTTCTGGTACTTTTTCCTCAAGATCTTGCATTACCAACCCCAAGAAAACATTGCCATACACTACTGCTTATGCTCATGGTGTCTAGGAAAAATTGTGTCTGGGGTGCAAAAAATTATAAACAGGTAGAGACATAAGCAAGTAAAACAGTATTGTCAGTCAATATATTGTTGACCTCACCAGCAGTAAGGTTTTCTTATGATTCTATTTTCCTTACAATTTCCCAGCATTTCAATCTTAAAATACAAAAATAAGAACATAAATAAGTGCCAAATAAAACATGTTTCTACTTAAAGTGGGTCTGAGATGAAAAACTAACTATAACAAGCAACTTGTCTATATATCTTATCTAAAGTTTAGATAGTTTACACAACATATCTAGCTGCAAACAGCTTCAGAAGTTTATGATTATTTATTCCTTTGATACAATGAGGGCAGTCATGCTCTGTTTGTCACATTGTCACCAACTGAGGGCTGGAGATGCTGTCAGCTGGCCTGTGTGTAAATTCAGTCCCCTCTCCTCCTCCCTCATCCCCTCTGCCTCTGAAATCAAAGACTACAACCTCCTCCTCCTCCTGCCCAGACTGAGCTCCCATAAGCCCTTGCTACTTTGCCAAGGCAAAAATGGAGCTGTGGGCGAGGCTTGTTTAGTTTATAGGGAATTAGAATATTAAAACAAAACAAAAAAGTATATGGCTTGAGGAATGCCCTATAAACTATGTGAAAGGAACACAATTATGCAATGAGTAAAAGTTTATCTCGGATCCACTTTAAAGGAATACCATCGATTTACATATTTTTTCAACTGACACAGGAATTGTTTGGGAAGTGCTGCTAAGTACTGGTGTATACATTTTAGTAGCAACTTCTTTGTTTACTGTTAGCAAAATACTTTCAATCTTTACTGACGCCAAAACTGACGGCTGACTGAGCCATGAGGAGAGGGGAAATTCCCCTCACACTTGATCAGTTAACTCTATGTGTAGCTCTGTGTGTGACAGAGAGAGACAGGACACAGGAGCTGAAGATTCTGTGTCCTGTGTTTCTAACTGAAGTGTCTGAAGAGAGCAGAGGAAATGTAACTAATTGTCACACTGTTTTTGCTTTCAGAGTTTGATATGTTTGATATTTGCTTTCTGATATGCTAGTCTAATATGCAACTCTGGCTGTGCATTGAAGCAGACACCCCTTCTGCAATTGATTTGTCCCAATATAGCTAAATCCTACCCTCAATAAATTACAGTTTTTGCCTCTGATATTTAACATGAAAAGTAGGAAAATGTTTACACAGCTACTTAGACATTATTTGCACACTGTCATTTTAGAACAATTGGCTATCGATAGTATTCCTTTAAGTGAGCACCCTAAAATTGGCCCTTAACAACATATCGTAGGGATATTGCATAGTGGTGAGCACAGCTGTGGAACAATAAGTGGTGTGAACTGATCAGTGTACTCTGTAATGTGCTGCATGAAAATGTCAGTGATATAAGACTGGATAAGAAAAATAACAATGACAACATCTTCCACTCATAACACAAAAGTCCTTATCTCACCTTTTTCATTCATTAGAATGGCCAATTGTTTTCTTATGTATATAAGTTTCATTGGTTTAAGGAACACCAAATCATCAAGGATGGCTAGAAATCGAAAATTGCCTGCTTCAGTTTCATCTTGTCCATTTCTATCTTAAACCAGATTGTAAATGCTGCTATTCTTGGCAGTGCTAAAAGAACAGTAAGACTGTTTACACATGAAATCTGCTTTTAATGTGGAGTGTGAAGGAAATCTGAAATGTGTTATTAGATTACAGATTTTCCAGTTTCAAGATGGCCCTAAGAGTTCCATTTTGATCTGTGATCTGTTACAATGCATGAAACTCATGAGCAACAGGGGGGGGGGGGGGGGGGAATGGCACCAGTCTAAAATATTCATGGTTGTCAGTACTAAAATTGTGTCAGTACTCTGGAGGTATAGCAGTGACATTTTACATCTTATTTGCCAGTAATATTTTGTTGTTATTATCTCATACATTTTCAGCTTGCAGGTTCAGGTAAAAACAATGCTTGTAGAAGGGTTATGAGGAATTTTTTTTAAAAAGGATACCTAAAGCGAGAGATAAAGAGTCTGCCATCATTATTATTTTCAGTTAATGCAAATTGTCAGGCTTTGCTGCTTATCAAAGGAGTTTCATACTTTTACTGTAGACCCAAACAAGCATGTAGATAAAATGTTTGACTGGATTTGCCACATGGTTGTTTCAGCTGTGAGATTCAGACATTACTGGTGCATGAAAGATCAGCAGGACATCACGCACCTGGTATTGATTAAAAGGAAATAAATTAACATTCCTTTCACGTCAGGGTTCCTTTAACCTCTTGCAGGGGGCAGTGAATGAAATCTACGCTATGGCAGGAAGAACAGCTCTCAACCATGGCGTAGACTTTAGTCACTCTTGCCGCGTGGTCCTCTTGCTCTCACTATTTGTGCTTTTGCCCTTTCTGTTCAGGATGCTCTGTCCTCACTGCAGCCGATCCCAGTGATCACAGCTTGGAATTTGGAAAAAAAAGGTCTCTGCTCCTTAAAGGGCCAGAGACTGTCAGTCTGAAAGTGTTTGAGTCAGAAGTCTGCTCATCTATTTGTGTATTTACTTAAAGTGGACTAAAAGTCAGCATTTCTACTCTGCTCTAAAAGATTTCTTACAGCTTTAAAGCTACTATCCCATAAAAAAATTGTAGCAGAACATCATTGAAATGGTTAAACAAAGCCCTTTGTCCTGCTATTCAGCTTTAAATCTGCATCCACATTGGAGATAACAGTATCTTTCTTTACATTCCAATGTTGTTAGATTGTATGTAAACACAATGTAGCAACTGAAAATGAGCTCTCTGTGAATCTCTCTCTGCTTCAGGCACACACGCAGTTCAGAGAAGCTCATTGAGATTTTAATATACAGTATAATAAAAAGCAGTTAGAATAAAATGCAATGGCAGCTTTCAGAGCAAGATAAACTACACTTTGGAAACTGTAGAATTTTGAATTGTAGACAGAGAATATTACTTATGCACAAAAGCAAATATGATAACTGTAAGAGTAATAACAAGTAGGAAAACACATTTTTATTGAATGTTATGTCAGAGTTTCAGACCACTTTAATATTATTCTGAAAAAAAAGTGCAATACATGTGAAAAATGTATATAACAGTAGTAAAAAAAAAAACCCTAGACATAAGTTTGCTTGTACTTGTAAACTGTTAACATGTGTAATTATGAATGAATTGCATTTCACTTTTCAGTCTTTATTCTCCTAAGTTTTCTCCTAGGAGATAATTTGTCATCTTCTATTTAACATTTTTTTAGCACTCTACAATTGAAAAAGTACCAAAAGTAGGTGAAAAAGTACTGTTAAAATTATTCTGAGCATTTTCTTGTTTCCTGGTGGCTTAAAAATCATGTTATGAATAAGGTGTGTATATAGCACCAAGGAGAAAAAGAGAATTGAATAAGACCCTTCCACACAATGGAGCATATTTTGTTTCACCTTCAGTTATGTGTTTCTAAAATTAATTGAAAAAAAAAAAAAAGTCCCCAGGCCCATATGCAATTAACATTTTCACCTGCCTCTCTCCTAGGAGATCATTTTTCATCTTCTAATTGAAATAACTTTTTAGCACTTTGCAACTGAAAAAATATTAAAAAGTGGATGAAAAAGTACAATTAACCACTTCAGGATTCGGCGTACGCTTAACTACGCCCCTGAATCCTGAAGTGGATTGCATGGAGCGGCCGTTCCATGTCAGTTCACGGAGGGTGTCTCCGTGAACACCCTGCGAGCCGATCGGCGGCTCGCAGGGTAAATGTAAACACACAGGGAAGATCTTCCCCGGTGTTTACATGTATACGGCGCTGCTGCGCAGCAGCGCCGTGGCGGAGATCGGTGATCCCCGGCCTCTGATTGGCCGGGGACCGCCGGCACCTGATAGGCTGAAGCCTATCCTATCCGGCGCAGGACGGAATTCCGTCCTGCGCCGCTCACAGGGGGAGGTAGAGGGAGGGAAGGGGAAGGCGGCCAGGAAGCGCTGCGGAGGGGGGCTTTGAAGAGAGCCCCCCCGCAAGCGCAAGCAGCCGGCGGCGATCAGACCCCCCCAGCAGGACATCCCCCTAGTGGGGAAAAAAGGGGGGAAGTCTGATCGGCCTGGCTGCTAGCTGATCGGTGCTGCGGGCTGGAGAGCCCACGCAGCACCGATCAGCAAAACCACCCGGTATCCGGAAGTGGTTAAGATGATTCTGAGTATTTGTTTGCTTGCTGGTGGTTAAACAAGCATTTTATTGACAATTTTGAAAATATCACCTAGGAGAAAACTAAGGTGAAAAGGTGCATTGTGTATGGGCTTAAACCTTCTTCCTGCATCAGAGGATGTAAGTTTAAAGGAAAGTTTTGGAAACGACCACAGTAAAATCCTTAAAAGTTCTTCTTTCACAGCCAAACAGCCCATTTGAACTAAACAAGTAAAGCACAAACTAATTCAATGCAAAGCACTACTGCTGACCTATCCTTAGTTTCCATGTGTGGCTTTTTTGCATAAATATTCGCCGCAAAAAGCTACCTGAATAAATTATGCATCATATTTGCTCTCTCACGACCGGGTGGACATTTACACTTTTCTTTCTTTTCTTCTAAGAAAGTTTACATAAAAAAATGTGATTAGCAAAATAGTTTTCAAAATTATAAACAGTAATGCAACTTTTTCATGCTCTGTGTACCTTGTATATGGGCTGTAGTATGATGTTAAATTGTAATTATTTTAAATGCTGCAAAAGTGAAAAAAAAATATTGAAAGATACACTGATTATTAACACAATTATTGATGTTTACTTAAAAATATTTTTTAAATACTGTATTAAATGTATCCCTGATCAAATAAGAAAACTAAATGGAGATTTCCCTTCAGTCACTGTCAGCAAGGGAGTACTTACAAAGAAGGTATTACGTTAAAATACAAATATTGTACTTTTGCAGTACATGCTTGACATTGTGACATTGCCTTTATAACTTTGATTTAGAAGGTGTGCAGAGCATTGCAGTAAATCCGTGGACAATTTTATGCAAGTTTCCATTTAATGTGGCAAAAACTAAAATATAAAAATGACACACTGTTTTAGTTAAAAAATCCATCAAAGCCAGAGAAAAAAGTTTTATATTTGGTATAAGTGATAGTGAAAATCAAATTTTAAAGGTTAACAGGCCATTACAGTTCTATTCTCCAGAACTAAATGATGTGTCCCACTAACGCACGTCATATCTTTCATTTCCTATAGCAATCTTTTAAATTCCAATGTTTCAAACAAGTAACAAATATCGAACTTAATTTTAGGAAACGCCTGGTGGGGGAAAAATATATTTATTCACCATAGATAATGATTTTTTTTAGTTGATACAATTACATTGAATGTGCATTTTGAGTTTTTAAATGAATTCTTATGTCATTAATTCCTGCTTATTTATTTTAACATCAGGCATAAAAAATCCCATAAGAAAAATAAAAACTATATTTATTGAAACCAGCACGCATAACATTAAATATGCTTGATCAAAAGAGGAAAGTAGTCAGCACTACGGCATGCTGGGCAAATTTGTTTGCTGGGGAGGATCCATCTGGATCCATCGGCTCTCTTCACCCTCCAGGCACTGTTTGCTCATGATGGACATACGGTAGTTATTATATACAGACAGAAAAAAAATGGAAATCCGGCAATGCAGTGCAATTAAAACATTTATTTAGCGGTGAGTCATGTATATAATGTATATACATTTTGTAGAAGACTGCGTGAGCAGAATTGTGTCCTACCTTTTGGGTGAGGTGGATGGCAGTGGGTGCTGGGCACAAACTTTTTCACACAACAGTGCTTCTCCCAAGGCTTACCTTCCGTAATTAAGGGTGAAGTTAAATGCATTAAAGGACATCAGGAATAATAAATTGGTAGAATAAATTGATACAGTTCTCTACATTGCTGCCACTGTGAGACACAGTATTGCGTATGCTGAACATGGAAACCCCAATGCCTTCCTCTGTAATTATAGGTCAGAAGAAACCCACATTGTTTGAAAGTTGTGAAGATGAACTTAGGAATTTGACCATAAAAAAAATAGAAGTTGAACTTTGCTCTAGTTAGATAAAGAGATCAAGGTTGAATATTGCCACAAAAAATGTATGTTTTTGCATTGAATTCTATCATGGCCATGATCACCAAATTCAGTGTGATGCCAATATTGCTTGTGGGAACAATTCAAAAAGGAAAACCCCTTCAGTGTTCTTGCTTTAAATTAAAATTTAATTGGAATAACAGCAGCTTTTTTTTTTCCTTTGCTCTCAAACAGCTACCCCAAATCAATGTTTGACTTTTTTTTTATTTAAATGGACACTATGGCAAAAACATTTAAAATATATGCAAACGTATAAAAATAAGACGTACATTTTTCCAGAGTAAAATGAGCCATACATTACTTTTCTCCTATGTTGCTGTCACTGTAGGAAGTAGAAATCTGACCGAAGTAAGGTTTTGGACTAGTCCATCTCTTCATAGGGGATTCTCAGGGATTTATTTATTTTCAAAAGAAATTAGTGAATGGCAGTTGCTCTGCCTAACTGCCAAAAAAAACTGTGTAGCGAGCAGGGAGGCTGGCCAGCATCATTGTTTAACCACTTGCCGACCGCACGCTTATACCGTGCGTCGGCAAAGTGGCAGCTGCAGGACCAGCGACGCAGTACTGAAGGCTGATTAATTAGGAAGCAGCCGCTCGCGCGGCTGCTTCCTGTCAAATCGCGGCGGGGGGCTCCGTGAATAGCCTGCGGGCCGCCGCTGAGACTCCCCAATGAAGAGATGGACTAGTACAAAACCTGTTACTTCTATCAGATTTCTACTACCTACTGTAAGTGCCAGCAACATAGGAAAAAAGTAATTTATGGCTCATTTTACTTTGGGGAAAAAAGTACTTCTTATTTGTTTATGTTTGCACATATTTTACATTTTACAATTTTTCACCATAGTGCCCCTTTAACATTTTAAAATGTAAAGTTACAGCAAGAACATTTGAATCTTATAAGCTCAAGACTCTGTAATTTGAGCTATACTAGCCCACTCTGTGCACACATTAAGAGTACCTGTCAAAGGTAGACTGAAAATGTTCACCCTGTTGTACTTAATTTGGGTCTTCACCTACGCACCCCACAAGGGATGATAGGCCGTCACCCCTAGTGAGTTGCAGACTACTTTGCTGCATGGTGCTTTCCAGGTCATGACCCCCAGAACTACCGCACTACTGCAGCAGTAACTGGAAGAACAGAGGGTACCTGATGGGATAGAAGGGGTTTCAAGTAGAGCAGACCATTGAGCTATAGGGCCAGGGCATGATTGCTGGGCAGGAAGGCCTAACCTAATGGTAATCCCAGAAAGGATACAGACTGGAGGGGTTCCCAGGAGAGAAACAGACAGGCTGGGGAAACAAAGAAATGGAGGAGAACTAGGGGCTCCCAAGAGGGCAACAGACAGGCAGGGGGAATCCCAGGTAAGGAGCTGACAGCAAAGGATCCCAGGAGGGGTACTAACTGATAGGGTAAGTCCCGGAGAAACACACAGTGAAGGGTAACCCTGGAAACAGAGCTAATAGACTGGGAACCCAGGAGGGCAATGGGCAGGCTGGAGGAATCCCTGGGATGCTGCAGCCTGCAGGTGACTCAAGAGTTTCCGTAGGGAAACTGGCAGGCTGAAGGAAACCCTGGGATACTGCTGACTGACAGAAGTAGTTTACAGAGGGGAACAGGCAGACAGAGGAAATGCCCAAGATGCTGCGTGTGACTGGAGGAGGTTCCCGGAGGGGAACTGGCAGACTGAAGAAAATCCCGGGATACTGCAGACTGGCAGAAGGAGTTTCCAGAGGGGAACAGGCAGACAGAGGAAATGCCCAAGATGCTGCGTGTGACTGGAAGAGGTTCCCGGAGGGGAACTGGCAGACTGAAGAAAATCCCGGGATACTGCAGACTGGCAGAAGGAGTTTCCAGAGGGGAAATAGTAGACAGAGGGAATGCCCAGTATGCATCGCATGACTGGAGGAGGTTCCCGGAGAAGAACTGGCAGTCAGGGGGAAACCCCGGGGATGCAGCTACAGGGAAGTCGTAGGCAGAGAACATGGGTGGACAAAGCAAGCTGACAGACAGGCTAGGACTGACAAGCAGGGATCCTGGTTAGGCTAAGGATTGCAGGGAGACTGACAGGCTAAGTATAGCAACAATAGGGAATGGCACAGAGGAGCGACTTGGAGAGAGTGCCTAGTCAAGGAGGGAATCCAAAAGGGGAAGGATTTGGAAGGGGGGGGGGGAGGTGATGGAATGCCATGCCTGTGACTAGAGCTGCAATAGCATCCAAACAGTGAGAGTTGCAGGGTTTAAATACTGTGGCATTCTTCATAAAAATCATTTTTTTCTGCTGCAGATATCTCTCAGTGGCCACAGTACAGTAAGAGTCATTTTACACTTGGTGTGGTGAGATTTGCAAGTGGCAAAATGGCTACCACATTGTCCCATTACACACACATTAGTACAGTATATGTAGCAAACTGCGTAGACAGGGAAATTGGAAGCAGCCTGCCTTCAAAAGTCACACCCTTCAGTCCCCTGTATAATGCTAGACAGGAAATACAGCATCTGAAAATCTGCATCTGCGCCACGCACACTCCAAAACATTTTCAAGTTACCATTGGCATTCATTGCTTCCAGGGCCACTCGTGGTAGTGCACTGCAGCTTCTGTGGCAGCTGGAGCACTTCTGTAGAATTGCATCTCAGTAGTGTGTTATGTTCATTGACTTTACTGACCATGAGGTGCGTTAGGTGGAAGCAGGGCCGGCCCTAGACTTTTTGCCGCCTGAGGCAAAAAAAAAATTTCCGCCCCCCCCACCGGGGGGGAGGGGGGGGCGCTCTGGGGGGCCGCCGAGCTGGAGGGGTAGCTGGCAGGACGGGGGTATTGGGCCTAGCGGTGGGGAGGGGGTCGTACCCCCCCTCTCTCGCCTGGGTCCCCCGAACTGCGCTCCCCTCCAGCCTTACATAGAAGAAGCAACCGCTATTTGTTAGACGCACGGGCGGGGAGGACTCACCTCTTCCTAGCGTGCGCTCCACTGACATCACTTCCTGCAGCGTTGCAGGAAGTGACGTCAGAGGAGCGCACGCTGGATCGAGGAAGAGGTGAGTCCTCCCCGCCCGTGCCTCTTACAAATAGCGGCTGCTTCTATGTAAGGCTGGAGGGGAGCGGAGGACGGGGGACCCAGGCCCGATCCCCCCTCCCCGCCGCTAGGCCCAATACCCCCGTCCTGCCAGCTACCCCTCCAGCTCGGCGGCCGGCTCCCCGCACAGACGGGCGGATGCCGCCCCTGGAAATTTGCCGCCTGAGGCAAAAGTTTCACCCCGCCTCATGAGCGGGCCGGCCCTGGGTGGAAGCAATGTAATTTGACAAAAGTAAAAAGGGCCTGAGTGAATAATAAACCAGCTAGTCCTTCCTTAGAGCCCGTTAATTTTGATACTGATGACTTTAGTGCAGATTTATCAATAATGAAAATGAAAATAATGAAGAGACTGTAGGGAGTGTTAGAGTACACAATTGGTCCCTGATTTACTAGCCTAATGAATTATCAATTTATTTTTGGGGAAAAAGAAGCTGGATGCAGCTTGAGAATGAAAATCTCCTCAATTCTAGTAACCTATTTCTGCTTTATATTCAATTGATCTGCCAGTGTTCCCAAATTAGAAAGAGAAAGATGTATTGACAAAAAAATCTTTAAAGGACAACTGAAGTGAAAGGGATATGGAGGCCACCATATTTATTTCCTTTTAAACAATACTAGTTTCCTGGCAGTTCTGTTGATCTTTTTGGCTGCAGTAGTTTCTGAACAACACTAGAAACAAGCATGCAGCTAACATTGTCAGATCTGACAGTGTTGTCAGAAACAGTTGATCTGCATATGCTTGTTCAGGATCAATGGCTAAGAGTATTAGAGGCCGATGATCAGCAGAATGGCCAGGCAACTGGTATTGCTTAAAAGGAAATAAATATGGCAGCCTCCATATTGATCTAGATTCAGTTGTCCTTTAATCACTTTGCATCCACACCTTGTTTCTCCCTTATGGACCAGAGCAGTTTTGATGTTTTAGCTATGTCCCTATTGAATCAGCAATAACGTTATCCCTACTTATGACACCTAAATGTAAAATATACCTTTTTTTCAAGACAAAATAGATTTTCATTGTATGACATTTTTTTCCTATAACAAATTTGTTTACTATGCATTTTAAGGGGAAAGAGCGGAAAAAAAATATTAAAAAATATTTCTCAGTTTTACCAATTCCAGTTTAAAAATAAAAATGCTATTGTAGAAAAAAACACAATTTTTTGGGATATATCTACCGTTTATTACAAAACTTAGTTTATGTTCCTGTCACAATTTATGTTGAGGATATTTGATTCGGAAATAATTCTACAGTGTGTATTTTTTCACTATGCACTAAGAAAACAAAAGTATTTTTATGGTGAAAATTAATCTTATTGAATCAGGGTACATATGTTCCCTTTCACCAATTAGTGCTGCAGCAGATAGTGCTGGAGGTGTGCACAGGAGCAGTGCCCAATCACGCAAATCTGTGCTTCACCTACAAGATGTATATCTACATCCTTGTGGCTAAGATGAAGTCACAGAAGACGTAGATATACTGTAGCTGAGGCTAAAGTGCTTAAGGAATTTATTTATGAGCTGTTGGATTCATGGAGATCAACCCACCTCAATACATTAGGCTTCCACAGCTTTTAATTGCAACATTGTTAGAAGGAGAAAGTACATTTTCGGTTAGTTGTAGCTAATCTTGTCAGATTTGACAATAACATTGGAAACACCTGATCTGCATATGCTTATTCAGGGTCTTTGTTTAAAGATATTAGAGGTAGAGGATCAGCAGGACAGCCAGGAAATAAATATGGCAGCCTCCATATCCTTCTTGCTTTAGTTGTCTTTTAAGCTGCATTAAAAACTGACTGCCAGTAGATCACTGTAACAATCGTTGGAGAGGCAGCTGCGGTGAACAGCGCTACCACCGCAGCTGCCTCCAGCTCCCTGCCTAGCAATCTATCTGTGCCCCGGGCATCTATTGCTAAACCTATCAGTACTACTGTTGCACCAAGCACTATACTTTGCTAGTAGCTATCACATCAGCTGTCTGGTATACTTGTATTATTGGTGATTCTGCAGATCACCATATAATCAGGTATATATCTGTATTATAGGTGATACTGCAGATCACCTAATAATCAGAACTCTGTTTCTTGCTGACACAAATCGTTACAATCACTAATTAATGGTTTTAGCTAAGCATATGTTACCTCCTGATCTGATTTCTGATGTTGGGGAAAAAAGCTTTAGTTAGACAGTAGAAAATTAGTGTTTTGAGCTCTGGTATTCCACAGAGTGACAATTTCAAGCTTGTCTTATATCAGCCTCAAACTCTATTTACTATCATTAGGTTATACTTACAAAGCAGTGTGCATTCACTAATTTAAATATCAATTAAAAGTGGTTAGTAACAAGAACAAATTCAGTTTTTACATGCGTAATATGATTGTTGTTGCAGTATGAACCAAAAATGTACCTGAACTGTAGCTGTTTTAAATAAAATGCAATTGTACTTCTCTTTTGTTGCATCATTATAACATACTTTTACGTTTTCTCTGTAAAGTTTCATTCCACAAATTTTCCACTCACTTCTTGTGGATTAGCTACAGTCCACAGTACAATCTAATCTGTAAACCTGCCTCCCTCCTTCTGGTCACCTTCAAATTTAGATTTGTTTTTGGTGTGTTTTCTTTTGTTTTGTTTTTTGTTTGTTTGTTTTTATCTGAGAAGAGCTAAGTGGACAAAATGAACTATTTGGAGTTAGAAAAAGTGTGATGCAGGTAATGACATTTTCAGAATTTGCAGAAAGCAAGATGGCAACCCCCCAAACACAGAAACACTACATTCGAAAATTCTGGCCAGCAAGGTTAGGTGACAACGTACATAAGTAAACAACATTATTTAAGTACATAGAACATGGGCGCGATAAGGTCAAGTTTAGGTAAGTTTAGTTCAGGATTGCTTTGAATAAATAAAGCAAACAGTTGTGTTGTGTGTTTACTTAGCTGTGGTGATTCAAAACTTTGTAAAATGTGCAAACTCTAATTCAGTTTGCATGAAGGGAACTGAAAATTTGTGTAGGTGGTTCCTGGATACTCCATAATCAACTGCCAGTTATTGAAAAAGTTAAAACAGTGTTTCCCTGGCTGTAGATTTTGGCTGCAAAGCTTGTCGTTACTGCCGATACCATTGTTAGTGCTGGTACCATTGTTTTCCGCTTTTAACTATTGTTTGCACAAACTGCATGTTTTGATACTTTTTTTCTGTCCAGCAGTGTTTAAGTGATCCTGGAAGAAACATGTAGCCTCCAGGATCTCTTTTCTGTGTCCCACTGCAGGCCCTTAAAATTGCAGCATGCCACCGGAAGACGCTAAAGGCTTTTCTGCAAGTATGCAGGAAGGCATTTAGACAGGACACCGAGGAGACGTTAGTGTGTACATGCCATAACAGTTCTCAGACCTGTTTAGTCAATGCAATTTCTGTTTCTGTCCCTGCAATAATGTCAGTTTCTGTCAATTACTCTGCAACTGGAATTTACATATGAGTAACACTGTTACTTGTTTCCTTTGCCTAATAGGTAATAGAAAAGACACCATTTAGTGTAAACAAATATGCAATGCATGATAACATAGTACACAGACACACACACACACACACACACACACACACACACACACACACACACACACACACACACACACACACACACACACACACACACAGCTGTGTTAAAAGGAGTACAAAGAAAAACAATTTAGTTAGTTTCAATTTGAGGTAGCGGATTCAATCATACCCCTGGTGAGATCTTCACGGTGAGTTATAGTAAAGTCTGGCCTCTAATACAAAAGGTTCTTTTTATTTCTTTTTTTCAAGAAGAAATGTCAAGATTCTGTGGGCTAGGAGTGACATTATCCAATAATACAAATGCCAAGCCTCAGTTTAGCTACATTTTAACTGCCTAAAGTGATTCTCAATGTAAATTCAGCACAAAACTAAATAGACCTTGACACTTAAAAGTTATTACCAAAGATAGTGTCTAATTACACAGCACAGTTTGTTATGTAGTGCAGCTTGTTCAACGTTCCTGTTCAGCTACCATAGCACAAAACTTTCCATGGTGCTGAATATGTTCGTCTGGTTCATGAAAAACCAGCAAAACCCACAATGGACCCTCCCTCTCAAAGAATCTGATAGCCTTTATAAGATGGTGTTTGGTGGGTAGCTGCATAGTCCTTGTGCCAGAGGTCTATCTCCACACTGTTTGACATGCAGAATTTTTGGACTTAATGTTAGAATTTTTGGTGGCATTATTGTTGTCATAAGATAGCAGTTAAGTTTGCAAAACATCTGAAGTGCAATGGTAATGTACAATATATACTTTATCATGGCATGATTTAGGAAAAAGCTCCCATTTTGGGCATAGTGTTTAGCAAAAATTTGCGTAATTTTGTGTTTCCATAGATAGGGACGCAAATTTTATCACTACGTCGCAAATTCGTAATTGCCATACAAACAGTAATTCGGAATTCCATAAGCGAAATTTCTGTTACGTAATTTTTAGTTTCGGCGCAAATTCGTGTTTAACACTAAATTTTGTAATTGTGTGTTTTCTATAGAAACCGTTATTTTAATTACTTTTTAATAGTAATTTTGCAAATGTAACTTATTACTAAACTCAGGAAAGTAACTCATTGATTGCAATTACTAATTGGAATTACTGATAATGCAAAGGCCCCTGCACGTGCTGTCGCTTTAAATGTATCAGGAGGCTTTACCTGCAGCCACTTCTAAGACAGGTGCTCTTTGCCAAGGTGCACTTAGTGGTCATGCATGCTGAGACACTTGGTTTTGGGCCTTGCAATATCTGATAATGCAAAGATCCCTGCACGTGCTGTTGCTTTAAATGTATCAAGAGGCTCTACCTGCAGCCACTTCTAAGACAGGTGATCTTTACCAAGGTGCACTTAGGGGTCATGCATGCTGAGACACTTGGTTTTGGTAACTTTTTTGGATCTAAGAATTAGAAAAGAGGGAGAAAGAGTAGTTACAACAGCTTATAGGAAACCCACGGCGGGTAATACACTGTTACATTACAGTAGTCATCATTTGATCTCTCAAAAGAAAGCAGTACCAAGAGGTCAGTTCTATCGACATAGAAGGAATTGCACATTAGATAGTGATTTTGAAAGAGAAGGTCGAGAGTTGGGGGAGCGATTGGTACAAAGGGGGTACCCAGAGGAATTGGTTGAGCAAGAATTTCAGAAGATACGGGAAAAAGGGAGAGAGCAGGTCCGTGGTGGACGTTCGCCTAAGAAAAAGATCAAGAAAAGTGTTGAGGATAAGGATCCGGTTAGGTTTGTAACTATGTTCGGACCACACTGGTATAGTTTACAAAATGTGTTACAGAAGCACTGGAGTGTGCTTATGTTGGACCAGAGGATTGCCAGAATTGTGGGCAACAATTAAAAAATATATAAAAAATATGCTGGTGAGATCAGAGTTTAACAGTATTCCAAAGGAAACGTGGTTGGGACGATTTCCCCAAAAATTGGGAATGTTCAGTTGCGGTAACTGCTGTGTTTGTGATTTAGTAGAGAGAGCAAAGACTTTTAGGAATGCGAAGGGTACCAGAACATATGAAATTAGAGATAATATTAACTGTAATTCTGAGAGAGTGGTGTACTGTATTACATGTCCCTGTGATCTACTTTATGTCGGGAAAACGAAGAGACGATTGGGAGCAAGGATTGGGGAGCACGTGAAAAATATTGAAAAAGCAGAGAAGGATAGTCCCCTAGGTTTACATTTTGAGAAGTATCACAACAAAGACCCCTCAGGCTTACGTTTTAAGGGGATTGTAAAACAAAAAGTGCCGAAAAGAGGAGGTGATATTGAGAGGGAACTCTATAAAATTGAAACCAGTTGG
Organism: Hyperolius riggenbachi; assembly: GCF_040937935.1. Taxonomy (NCBI): domain Eukaryota; kingdom Metazoa; phylum Chordata; class Amphibia; order Anura; family Hyperoliidae; genus Hyperolius; species Hyperolius riggenbachi. The sequence continues at coordinate 94,681,459 of NC_090655.1, read as the reverse complement.
ATCTACCGATTAGGTACAAAGATCCCACAAGGACTAAATTCTGACATCAATATGGTGTATTTCCTGGAGTAGGAGTGGATAAAATTTGTAACTACAAAAATGATATTGTATATATCTTGAAAATTGATTGTTTGATGTTTCCATGCGGAAAAAGTAAAAATCGTAATAAGAACAGTATGGAGTATGCTTTGAAATGGACTGTCTGCGGCTTGTATGTGAAATGAGTTTAATTACATTGTGTATGCCCCTTAATAAATGGTCGGAGTTGCTGTGGGGAGTAAATATGTGGATTTTGAAGAGCAACTGTAGCCATAAGCCTGAAAAGACTGTGTGCCAGCCCATAAAGGGTTAAAGGAAAGGAGGAGTGTGTAACCAAATAAAAGGGAAGTCTATACCTGAGAGCCCTAACCCATTACGCTTTGAAAAAGCCCTGTGGGCGGGGCAAAACGCGTCAGCGGGATGGTCCTGGGTGAAGTCATGTGAGCGCTCACGAAAAGGAACTTACAGCGCTTGTCCGCGGACCTCCGGGGGAAGATTGATGAAGTGATGCACCGGCTTCAAGCTGCGGGGTGACGAGGACGTCCCCGTGAAGATGTGCGGTGAATGCCGGTAGCGTAAGTGCCAAATCAAGCTTTCCACAGCCACACTTGTTACGGGCTGATTGCTTACAGTAGTAGCTCTGCTGCCTATTGAGGACTGTGCTTAAAAAGATGGGCATACGGGCTTCCAAGGAGCTGCCGTGTTTATGCAGGGGGTATTCTTCCGCGGAAAAAGGGAAAATCTAATGGGAATACCATAAACCAGGAATACACCATTGCGTTATAGAGACACTGTGCAAGGGACATACAGGAAAGTCGCAGCCTATTGGAGGAAAAAGCCATGTGTTGAACAGCTTGAATATAGCGATAGTGTGCATAACAAGAGATGGCCATCTAGCAGTGTGTGAGTGAGGCCTGGCGGTGTGCGCTGGTGGTGGGCCCACAGATGTCAGACAGTGTTTGGTGGACCAATGTGATCTGCAGAGGCTTAGGCTGGGCGATCATATTTGAGAGTAACCATCACTTTGACAGTGGGGTGAGGAATAAGATAAGAATAGTATGGCTCCATGTACTTACCAGAGTTGGTTTTAAAAGGTTTTAAAGGGGAGGGTTCTTTGTGATATTTGCTGGGATTTTTGTATGCCATCAATAAAGTATTTGTTATAGCACGTGAAGGTTATTTATTTTTGTGGTTACTTGGTTTTGGGCCTTGCAATATCTGATAATACAAAGGTCCCTGCATGTGATGACACTTTAAATGTATCAGAAGGCTCTGGACTGGAACACAATTTTGGAAACTGACAAATTTCTGTGTTAAACACGAAATACTAATTCATTTCCGTTACGAAAATGATCATAACTATGAAAAATGATCATAATTACACAATTCCACATAAACGCTAAATTTTGCGTAAGTTCACAAAATTATGAATTTTTGATTATGGGCACAATCGTAATTTTGCAAAGTATGCGAAATTTTGCATAATCGTAATTAGGTCATTACGCTCATCACTATGTGTATAGGATCCACCTAAGATGTGAGGCTTTTCCTATATGATGCCACAGTAAAGTTTATCTTTTCAGCTCCCCACACACTGTGCTGCTCACACACTGTGCTGCTCCGTTGCAGCGAGATTAGTCTCCAATGACACCGCAATGTTGCCAAAAGATCTCATGGCATCTTGACCGTGCATTGCGGCTATACAGTGAGGCATACCATATTATTTAGATGTGCCTCACTTCCCATGTGAATGTCCACATCATACTGTTGATGCACTACATGCAGTGTGTTACCACGTCAGCACCCTCTGTGGTCAATGTGATAGCCCCACAGGACCGTCATTGCTTTTGGGTTGGGATGCAACAATTCCCTCTGAAGAAGCAGGGCAACCTGCAAAACGGCTCTTAGGCCGACCACTTTGCACGCTTAATGTATTTTCTGTACCTGTTGGATTAAACTAATATTGGATTACTGCAACCAGTGTCGGATCTGCTTTGTGGTCTACTTGGAGTGACGGGATGCAATGGCTAAAGTGTGATAGGACCCTAATGCTACCATTGCACCTCAGAGGTTTTGCAGACTTAAAGGACACCTGAGGCGAAAATAAAGTAATGAAATAAACAATTGCATCTATCGTCCTTCTCCTAAAATGACTTTTTAAGACATTCCACAGTTTCATTTTATGTTTAAATCTACTTTTTAAGTTTTAACTGTTTTATTCTTTTTGCTCAATGACACATTCATTAAAGTATGCCAGAGCTAAAATCTATGAACTATTGACCCTTTTTATCTCTTTCTTGCTCTCAGAAGCCATTTTCTGCTTGGAAAGTGTTTTATATTTCTTTTCAGTGAGGGTCACACTGTAGTCACTTCCTGTCTGAGTCAGGATTGAGTCAGCCACTTACATACCTGATATTTAACTCTTTCAGGCAGAGAAAGAAAAAAGGAACACAGCACAGTTATTTGTGTGCTATGCACTGTACATACCCATGTCAATCTCATCATGTCCCAAGTCACCTCGGGTATCCTTTAACTGCTAACTTGTTACTCCGCATAATGCCCATCACATGAAGTTAGTATGTGGTTAGAGCTGCATATTTTTTTTCTGCAACCATTTGTATCGCCGTCATGCTGAAAACTAGCAATCACATGTTTATATATGCAGAATTCAGTTTTTGAATGTGGAACAAAAAATAGTTCTGCTTCATGGGCACTATGGTTTTTGAATGGGGAACAAAAAATAGTACTGCTTCATGGACACTATGCATGTGGAGTTTGTTCTCCCCATGTTTTCATGAGCTTCCTCCGTATACTCCAGTTTCCTCCTAGCCCCACATGCCATAAACATACACAGATAAGTTAACTGGTCACCCCAGTGCTAAAAAAGGGGGGGTGAGACTACAAACTCTGTCTAACATTGGAGTCAGCAAGTGGTAGCTAAAGGAGTTTGGCTACTATGTATTGTACTGTAGTGGTGGTGGAGATAGTGGTGAAGATGAACAGAGTTTGGATATCATGAAGCCTAACATCAAATATTGGTGGGGTCTTTAAATGTAGCCCAAAATCTGATATCAGCAGAGGGTGGTAACTGGGCATCCAGGGTTCACCTATTATGTAGCCAAAGCCCACCTTAGTTATTGGTTAGTGTTAGGCGTGGATGGGAGGTTAGTGTTAGGCATAGGTCGATAAGAGGCTAGTGTTAGAAGTAAGTAAGTGGTGGGGGTTAGTGTCAGGTATAGCCAATGAAAGGTTAGTCTGAGTGATTGGTTATGGAAGGTGATAGTAGAATATCCTACCTAATAAAACCTAACTGTACCTGCGTGCTCCTGTCCCTGTGTCCTTGGGTCCGTGCTTTTTGCTACTGCGCATGTGCACAACATGGACAGCAGTTGGGACAGGAGGACAGGGCCAATTAGCCAGGTGGGAGCATGCGCACCGACTAGAGATGGGCCGAACCTCCGATTTTTGGGTTCGCGAACCCCGTTCACGAACTTCCGCGGAAAGGTTCGGTTCACGCGAACCTTCGCGAACCGCAATAGACTTCAATGGGGAGGCGAACTTGGAAAACTAGAAACACTTATGCTGACCAGAAAAGTGATGGAAAAGATGTTTCAAGGGGCCCAACACCTGGACCCCCAGGTGGAGGAGTGGGATACATGCCAAAAGTCCCAGGGAAAAATCTGGATTTGACGCAAAGCAGCGTTTTATGGTCAGAAATCCCATTGAATGCTAAATTGCAGGCCTAACGTGCTTTAAAACATCTTGCATGTGTATAGATAAATCAGGTAGTGTAATTAGTGTACTGCTTCACACTGACACACCAAACTCACTGTGTAACGCACCGCAACCAGCTGTTTGTGTAGTGACGGCCATGCTGGACTACTGTGCAACATGGCGAGATTGCTCTTCCTCACTCAGTGATATTAGGTAATGTGTGACTGCCTTTATGAACTTTCCATGGCATTGTTAAAAAGCTTACTTTTTTTTCAAATTACATTTTCTACTTGCTGTGTACTTGTTCAGTATCGCTACAATGAGAATCCTATGGAAGGCAAGTCTGCCATTGTGACCCCGGGTAATGGCCGGGGAATGAGAGTTTGAATCTGGTGTGGAGCCTGAGAAACGGCTACCACTACACATCCAAGGAGGGCAGCAGGCAGGGATGCCCGTCCCAAGGTAGTGACCAAAAATAACAATACAGGAGGAGGACTACGAGGCCCTGCTGTATATTTGAAATTAATTAACTTTAAATCCTTTAACGAGAACCAGTTATGGCAGGCAAAGATTACACCACATTCCTTTCATGAGAATCATATGGAGGCGGGCAAGTCTGCCATTGTGACCACTACACATCCAAGGAGGGCAGCAGGCAGGCATGTCCGTCCCGAGGTAATGACCAAAAATAGCAATACAGGAGGACTTTTGAGGGCTTGCTGTATTTGAAATGGTGCAGTTATAATGGGTATTGCACTGCTGGTGCAGTTAGTCACTGAGTATGGTGGGCCTTGCTGGCAGTGGCTGCACACAGTATGAATTACAAAAGCTGTTGCCACAACACAAGTGCAGTTAGAATGGGTATTACACTGCTGGTGCAGTTAGTCACTGAATGTGGTGGGCCTTGCTGGCAGTGGCTGCACACAGTATGAATTACAAAAGCTGTTGCCACAACACAAGTGCAGTTATAATGGGTATTACACTGCTGGTGCAGTTAGTCACTGAATGTGGTGGGCCTTGTTGGCAGTGGCTGCACACAGTATGAATTACAAAAGCTGTTGCCACAACACAAGTGCAGTTATAATGGGTATTACACTGCTGTTGCAGTTAGTCACTGAATGTGGAGGGCCATGCTGGCAGTGGCTGCACGCAGTATGAATTACAAAAGCTGTCTATATAACGCAAGTGGCACAGAAGAAAAAAAAAAAATAAAGAACAGGATTAGCTCTGAAAAGAGCTGTTGACTTCAGGGGTGCTATTTTAGCAATAAGAATCAGCTATAAGCAAGCTAACACAAGCCTAGAGCCTAACTAATCTTTCCCTAAGAGAGACAATCTGCAACAGCTCGCCCTTCTCTGACTCTAGCAGGCACACAAGTGAGTGTAACGGCCGACGCTCCTGTGCTTATATACGGGGGGTGGGGGTGGGGGGGGGGGGTGGCTCCAGGACCTAACGTACCCTGATTGGCTACAATGTGCCTGCTGACTGTGATGTAGAGAGGATCAAAGTTGACCCTAATAGAGCATTAAGGGGCAAATCGAACATCCGGGAAAGTTCACCTTCACAGGCGAACGCAAGCCACCCGAAGTTCGCCGGGACCCGTTCGCCGGTGAACCGTTTGGCCCATCTCTAGCACTGACATGCGGCGGTGAGAAACAGACCTAGAGCCCATTTTTAAATGGGCTTAGGTCTACTAGTTGGTAATATTACTGATATTCTACTTAAATTTCACCCAAATTACCTGACACTTTTGTAAATATATGCTATTTTGTCTGTAGGTGATAGAGAAGATCGATTTTTTTTTTCTGCAAAAGTGCCTCTTGAAAAAAAAATTCATGTGGTCTATTTGATATTCTCATTATTGTATAAATCTCCAATTGGATGATCAGAATACTATAATTACTGTTGTGTGCTTCCTGTTATAGCTTACACAGAAAGCAGAAATGAGGCATACTTACATGAATACTTCTAAACAAATTGGAGACTTAAAACACTTTTACTTGAGCAAATTGACTACCTACATGTTTCTTAATTGTGCTTAAGAAAACATACACTCTGTATATTTATCTCTACTAGACACTGATAATATAATTGAAGTATAATTGAAAATATAACAAAGAACATGTTTGTAACAAACACAGTAGTTCTCTATGCTCAGATGTTATATATATGTAAATAACATTAAAGCGGACCTGAACTCAGAACTTCCTCTCTGCTTTACAAGATAAGCAACAGCATAATAACCTTTAAAGATAAATATTTCTTTGTTACAGCGGATACAAATCATGCAATAAATCTGCAGTGTATCTACTTCCTTTTTCATGGAAGAAGACGTAGGGTTAATATCCTGTGTTTGAAAATTAGCTCTTCTGCCAAGGCTGCAAATATTCCTGAGCTGATACAACTGAGAGATCAAAGTACACTTGCGATTATTTACAGGTAAGGGGGAATTAGACAGACTAAACTCTCTAAATGCATACAGGGTGGATTTCTCTGTTTTCCTTCTTTCCTGTGCAAGACTTTAAAATACTTGTAAGTTGGTATGTGCCTTTAAAAGCATTTTATAGCACTCTTCTGAATGAACTGGAGTTGTTTTAATACATGTATTTGTTTCTATAGCTTGGTAAGGTTGTGTCTGTTTCATTCTAGTAAGCCAAATAACTATGCCACAGTTCAATGTTTTTTTACAATGTTGTGTTATTAAAATATGAAATCTCCACCTAAATAAATTCTTCTGTATTTTTGAATTATTCAAACAAAAAAATAGCATTTATACACAGGAGAAAACCATGCATGCAATATTTATTAAATCAAAATAAATTCATTTTTTTCATGGTTAGTCAAATACTTCGAATAGATTCAAACCCTTATCTGCATTAAAATATGTAAAACTAATTTTGTAAAAATGTATGTTTCACCATTGTTACACATTTATGTTCAAGAACATCAAAACCCTGTTTTTAGGTTAAAATGACATTGTAACTGTATGAAAATTGCCTGCCAAACAGAGCATGTTTTTATCTGATATGATTTATTGCCCAAAGCTTCTGAGACGTTGAATGATGAAGCTGTGTTGTAGGTACCAATGCTTTCCCAGTTTATTTGAAGGCAACTGCTGTGAAGTAAACTGCATTAAATTTTAGTAACTATTATATCAAACTGACAACCATTCATGATTACCAACAGCCTCAACATGCTGTTAAATTATTCAGTTGATGCTGCCAAGTGGAACGTGAGTATATACAGTCAAGACTGGCCACTCAATTAATTAAATTCTGTGTTCGACTAAAGGTGCATGTTTGAGTTATTACTATTATATCTGATTTAGTAAATATAATATAGCATTGATTTAAAGCATCACTTGTAATGTGTTATGATTTTTTTTAAAGCATTTATGGCAATCAGACGTGTTTGCAAGAAGACGATTTCCAAGAACATGGAGTTGTCTGTTGGTTTTCAATATGTATACATAGATAGATGTTTGCTACACAGAAAAAAAAGGGGATGTGTGCTCGCCTCTAACCAGTCAACTCCTGACGTAAATACTGGCTGCCTCAAGTCATCTGACTAATTAAAATGGCAAAGTGTATGCAAATTGCATTCGCTCACCAGAATATGCAGGATCTAACCTGTCCATCTATTCTTCCTGCAAGAGTTGTCCCACGCAAAATTTTGCATCTCAACAGGGGTGCCGCGTGTATGCCTCCTTGTACCCCCAAGAAATGAAGGGCAGTGAAGAGATGGATGTTTCCAAATCCAAGAAGTATTCCTTGAAATAAAAAAAATGCATAGCAAGTTTGAAGAAACTGATGCAATGGGATCAATTTGCTTAGCTTCTCCTGAGCTGGAGAAGGGTGGAGAACATATTGTCTGCACTTAGTAAGCAAACATTTTCAACCCTTGCCTATGTCAAATCAGTAGGTTTGCTGAAAAAGTTGATAAATCGCAGTTGTGTGATTGTATCCACGTTCAAGCACCTGTATTAAGTGGCCAGCATTCCACATGGAACCTCGGGCATATGGTTTTCTCACTCCCTATCACATTATTCTAGAGTTATTAGTGTTTTAAATGGTGGTGAGTTTTGCAAATTATTATTATTTATATAGCACTCAGCTTACTGTCTTATCTTCTGTAGTGCTTTACAGAGTATATAGCCTTGTCACTAATTGTCCCTCAGAGTGGCTCACAATTTAATTCCTACTATAGTCATATGTCCAACACAGTTAAGGCCAGATCAGGGGGAAGCCAATTAGCTTATCTGTATGTTTTTGTGATGTGGTAGGAAACCGGAGTGCCCAGAGAAGACCCCTGCAGACACGGTAGAGATATCCCCCTTAAAAACTAAACATACGCTTCTATAGCGCAATAAAAGACTTTTAATAGAATAAAAAATGTGATATCACACTCACGTCCTAAGCTCCGCACAACGCATTTCATCCACGTGATGAAACGCATTGGATGGCACACGGAGGTCTAGGAAGTTGCTTTCAGGACGCTGGAATTGTTTGATAATGCTGTTTCAATATTTTGCAAACATGAGTGTGATATAACATTTTTTATTCTATTAAAAGTCTTTTATTGTGCTATGGAAGCATATGTTTAGTTTTTAAGGGGGATATCTCTGCTGGGAAGCGGACCAAGGAATTGGCCGGTTCCATACACAACCAAGTGCGAGATTGCTGTTTGTTATTGAGCAGCCACAGATTTTGGTGAGTGCAATCTGAAGTGGCACCTGGGTGGCCCAAATTAATGGAACTATTCATGGTGTGGTGAAGCGATACATAGGGGAAGGAAACTGCCATTGAGGGAATATCTGAAGGGGAATCCATGGTGGAGACTTATACATAACTGGAAGATCTGCACCATTATTGTGTTTTCTGCTTTTTGAGGGAAATTATCCACCAACTGTCGATGAGGGTGAATGGAACAGCTGTGAGGTGCATCTATGGATTATGACACATGCGTTTGAGCTGTTTGTAATTGAGCAGCACTTTGATCTGGTGAGCGGTTGGCATTACTGATATTGGGTGCTATTTTTAATCTCTATGATGTGAAGGTGGAGGTGCATATGAATTAAGGCATACTACACTATTATAGCAAATTGTTGTCTGTTTATGTCTCCCTGAGGTAATTACAAAACTACAACGGAGCCTGATAATACTGACTGGATCGGGACTGTTATATTGGGAACATTCCTGTGGAACCGTATTGAGCACACTCACTCCTTAAAAGATATTTGGTGATTTTATTGTGTATGCGAACTGGTGGAGAACTTTTTTTGAAACTTTTTTGAAACTTGTATTATTATTATTATCTTGTGGAGGTGCGCAACATCTATTTTGTTATATATATATATATTTATAATTTACACACCTACACACACACTTTTTCCCACAAAGTAACCCTATCTCTTGTATGTAACACACATTGACGCACACTGATCTATCATGATTTGTGAATGAAGTATCTTTCATGATAGGTCATAGTTCCTAATATTTTAATTAAACATTATTGTGCAAACTGACTTTTACCCTGAAATGTATGATGCACTTAATAATCAGGCATGTTCCATTATAATGATGTTCATTTGATCTCATTAACGTAATGCTACTTGTATTCTACACTGACGATCAGCGAAGCTCTTCATAACATTGCTATTAGCAGCACAGGTCAAGCTATACATGATTTTGACCCTTGTGTGATAATCATTTTTAACTTTTTATTCCTTCACCTTTTTTTTGAGAAGTCGTTTTATCCGGCATAAAACTGACCTTGTAATTCTAGCAGTGGTTCTTATAGAGCAGAACATTACACGAAATTTCTTTATTATCCATTTCTTATTTTAAGGGAAGCACAGAAGAAAAAAATGGCATGCTTTTAAAAACTACTTAATGTGTAATAGATAGAAAAGTGAACATGGATACTAAGGCAACCATTGATCAATGGATAATCACTAAATATAATAGGGATGGTAAAATGTCATGATCTGCATTAATATTAAGGGGCATCATTGAGTTCAATCTATATTACTGTGCTTTACAACACTCAAGAGGTAAAAATAGAGCATCATCTTCGCCAATTAAAGCATGCACTATCATTTCATATTAAAACTATGGCTCTCTGCTGACTTGTTAAGTAGAAAATTGGAATCAAGGTTTCGTTAGTAAGCAGACTTACATTTCCCACAGGTTAGACTGCAGGTTTAGAGATAAGCATTAGGGTCATAAGCACAACACAGCATAACTGTGTCATACAAAATGTTCTTAAATTTAGCTTTTGATGCTCATAATTTGTTTGAAGTGACTTTGAGCGTATTTATGATGAACTGGAGATCAGATTTACCCAGAATTCCACCTTGGTTTGCCCTACTTTCACCATGGAAAAATTCACTTTATTTACAAAGTATGTTCACAGTTATTAATCACAGATAAACTGACTCTTCCCTAAACACCTCTCAACATCTGTATGTGATCTAGCATTTATGTCAATGTTGGTTTTAGAAATATCTGCCCTGTTGATGAAACTTTTTTCCAAGTCAACATATTCAGTAAATTCACATTGAATATGCAATCATCAGAATTTCTCAGCATTTGGTGGATGTTAGTGAGTGCAATGATATTAACCCTTTGACTGCCTAGGATCTTGGTAGACTTTAGTATTTTGGGTTGCTCTACCTGTCTTGTCATTAATGGCCATCAATAATAATATTATTGATTTATAAAGCACCAACATATTCCATGGCACTGTACCAAGTAAGACACACACATTGGGAACAAATAATACAGTCTAAGGTATACACCAATATACAAAATACAGAGTTGGTACAAAATACAAAATTGGTAATTACAGTGACAAAAATGTATATGAATAAATGTGTAACAAAGATCAAGACACAAGAGCACTGCCCTTGTGAGCTTACAATCTATTAGTACTACTTCGACTTTTCAAATTGACAGACAAGCTTAAGACCTATTTTGTTATTTGTCTTCTTGTTAACTAGATTGAGGTGTTATACCTGCTCTTCATCACTTACATACTGGTAGAACAGTGCAAAATCAGTGCAAAACTGTGTCAGAAAGTTGTTGATTCCACTTCTACAACTCATGCAAAGCTACTACACTGGGGTATTGAACTGTTAGCTTGTACAGTACTGTAGGTGTTGTTTTATTCCCCATATGATTGAATTAACATTAGTTTCTTTCACAGCTGCCCATTATGTCTATTCCTTGTAAAGCCTGGACAGCAGTTATGCTATGAGATAGACGTGCCACATTCTTTTATTAAAGAAAAAGTATCTTTGACATCATTCCGTCTGCCCTACCCCAAGAAGTGACCTGACTGCTTCTATTTTAGCATTAAAATATTATTGTGACCCTCCCCTTCCTTTGTAGTTAATTTTGAGAACTCTACCTATCTCCTACTGTTTTAGAACAATTTTAGAAGGTCACTGCATCTTCCGAAGACTGTTCTGCATGATTTGTAGTAACCTCCGCTTCTCTCAGTTGATAAATCTGCCTCATAGATTCTACTATTTATCAGAAATGCTGTGGAATGTAGTCAGGCATCCATTTTTTTCCTAGTTTGAGTATCACAAGGTTATACCTGATTGACCCACCCATCAGTGAAATCTGTAGAGAAAAGGAAGCAACCTGCACAGCAGTAAAAAGCACATTTGGCCCATGAGACTTCTGTCCACCAAGTTGCTTCTTAAACATTGTATATATTTTTCTTCTTCTGTATACATTCTTCTCATCCTCCTTCTTCTGAACATATGAAGAAATACAACTAGAAAGGCTTTTTTTTTTTAAGAAATATTCTAAAAGGGCAGTGATGGATTCTGGTAGTAGCAGGAGTGGTAGTAGTAGTAGTAGTAGTAGTAGTAGTAGTAGTAGTAGTAGTAGTAGTAGTAGTAGTAGTAGTAGTAGTAGTAGTAGTAGTAGTAGTAGTAGTAGTAGTAGTAGGAGTAGTAGTATAAAATGACAGGTGGAAATGTTGAGTTCTGCAAAAAAATAATAATAAATAAATAAATAAACAACAACAAAATTAAAGAAATTGCCTAGTTATATGCAAAAAAAAATAAAATATTAATCTTAACCACTTAATCACTGAGGGGTTTTACCCCTTGAGCACCAGAGCAATTTTCACCTTTCAGCTCTCCTTCCATTCATTCGTCTATAACTTTACCATTACTTATCACAATGAAATGAACTATATCTTGTTTTTTTTTCACCACTAATTAGGCTTTCTTTAGGTGGGACATTATGTCAAGAATTATTTTATTCTAAATGTGTTTTAATGGGAAAATAGGAAAAAATGTGGGAAAAAAATCATTATTTTTCAGTTTTCAGCCATTATAGTTTTTAAATAATGCATGCTACTGTAATTAAAATCCATGACATTTATTTGCCCATTTGTCCTGGTTATTACACAGTGTAAATTATGTCCCTATCATAATGTTTGGCGCCAATATTTTATTTGGAAATAAAGGTGCATTTTTTTCCAGTTTTGCATCCATCCCTAAATACAAGCCCATAGTTTATAAAGTAAAAGTGGTATACCCTCTTGACATAAATATTTAAAGAGTTTAGTCCCTAAGGTAACTATTTATGTATTTTTTTATTGTAATTTTTCTTCTTTTTATTATAAAAAAAATGGGGAGTGTGGGAGGTAATGAGTTAATTTATAATGTAACACTGTGTATTTATATATGAAAAATGTTTTGGTGTAGTTTTACTATGTGGCCACAAGATGGCCATAGTATTTTTTTGTGCAAGCGTCCTGTAAGCGTAGGAAGTACACTTACAGGAAGTGCAATGAGGCTGGGAAAATCACAATGATCGTGCTGCTTCCCATAGAAGCATCCAATCATTGCTGGGGGCTTAGATCAATGAACGGGAACAGTTTTTCCTGTTCATTGATCTCCGGGCGAGTGGGCGGCGGCATGCACGAGCATGGGAGTGCGCGCATGAGCAAGCGTGAGGGCAGACATCGGCGGTAGCGGCGGGGGTGCGTGTATCTACGCCCCTGGTGGGGAAAGGGTGTCAAAAGGGGCGTAGATACATGCACCCGCGGTGGTAAAGTGATTAAAACATAAAGGTTTTGATGTACTAAACAATTGTTTCAGCCTACCTGCAATACAAGAAATAATCGATGTGTGATGATGGGTAATAGTGTTAACCTCCCTGGCGGTGCATTTCTGTTTGGAATTATGAGTCTAAAACTGGTAGATTTTTTTCAAGAATTTTAGGCCTCAAATTCTTAAGTCTTAACTCACCAAAATATACCAGAATAAAGGTCTGGTAGACATTCTGCATATAAATAAAAGACTAGAACACAAAATTGATTCAAAAACACAAGAAAAAGTAGTCCCTCGCTTTAATGTCATGAGAATAAACTAGTGTCCACAACAATAGCAGTATCTTAGAATTAGTTTTTATTTTCCCCCCACCCTTTAGATTGTAAGCCTTGGCAGGGCCTCCCCCTTCCCTTAGTGTGTCGTTCTTAATTTTACTACCCCGGCAATTACGCCCTTCTCATGAACTAACTCGTACTTGTTTTGCCGGGTCTCTGTAAACCGCATTTTATACCCTGATTGTATGTATAACCTTGTGCTATGTTGTATAATTGTTTGCTACCTCTCTGTCTGTCACCCCTTGTTGAAATGTATGTATCCCTATTTATTGTCCAGCGCTGCGTAATATGTTGGTGCTTTATAAATAAAATAAATAATAATAATAATTTTGCAACAATCATGATTAAAAACAATTAAAAACAATAATGATCCCCAGGCCAATATCCATATATTAAATCAATAATGCATGATTCATAATGAGTCTGCTCAGCGCTAAGGTTCTCAAAACCAGCAGCACCTTGATCCAATAATGCATGTCCCACCAACAGTAACTAATAACAATCAATAATAAGGTAGGTCACTGGATCAATATTGTTTCTGATTAGAGAACAGTTCATAATCTATAAATATGACCTGATATATATACTAACATTCACATAACATGCTGGTATGTAAAATAATTAGTGCCAAATTATGCAAAATAAAGTGCTTGTGCCTGTTGCCTATATCTAATAGGACCTATTACCACAAATAGGTTGGTGCAATATGTCTCAATAGAAAGTGCTAGTGCCAGAAAACAAGGTCCTGAATAGGTCTGCGTCAAGTGATGTACCAAGATTAAACAAAACAGAACAAGATGGAACAAAAATCACCCGTGGAACAAGAAAAAACAGTCAAAACCAAAAAACTGAATAAATGAGTCAGAAACCACAGTGTACTAAGCCATACCAGAGTATTAGAAGCAGTAAGGTAATAAATATGCCGCTATATGAAATCAAGAACACAAAATTGTTGAAATAATTAAATGTATCAATAAACTGAAAAAAATAGGACAATTGTACAAATAAGGCACCAGATTATAAGACATTATATACATACAGTACGGTATAAACCTAATACACCTCCCACGTGTGGTATATCTTAAAGCAGGGAATGGCACACAGGGCGACATTACAATCGGGGCAGGAGAATCATAATTATTTTGGGACTTTTTTCCCCTTCTCATCAGCCTTGCTGCTTCGTGACTGCAGGGTAAAAAGTCATCGCCTGGTTGGCTCTGTCCACACCACCCATGGTGCTGTTGCAGTCCACCGCGGCCTGAGATTTTTTTTATGTCTTTTCCTCCTCTTGTTCTGGCGGTGACAGTCGAGGTGTCCTGGACTGTGCTGAGACACACATCCATTTTGTCACGCCAGCGGGGAGCCAGCATTTTCCCTGTTTGCCAAGCAACTATGTTTCCAGTTTTAAGATTCTGCTTGGCAAATGCTGATGGCATCTCCCACCTGTTAGGCCAAACAGTGCCGTAGGCATCAGTCTTATGCTGAGGAGACACACATTTTTTGTCATGCCAGTGGAGAGCCAGCATTTTCCCCATTTGCCATGTAACTATATCCCCAGTTTTCAGCTTCTGCTTGGCAAATGCCAATGACATATTTTGCCTGTAAGGCCTAACAGTGCCATAGGCATCAGTCTTATGCTTTATGAGGAACAGGAGCTGTAGAAATTGCCCAGGGCTCGCTACATGATAGCCGCTGAGCGGCGGCATCCCCCCACCCACTCCGATCGCCTTCGGCGATCAGAGTATGCAGGAAATCCCGTTGAGAATGGGATTTCTTGCAGGGCTCTTGCTGAGCTCGGGATAACCGGCAAGGAGGTTAATGGTGGTCCAATACCATTTCTTCAGGGGCTTTCCCACCACTCCCTGCAGTATAATTATGGCCAAAAACAGCCAAATGTCCTGTTTGGTGCCCGGCTCCCATGTCCAGCTCCTGGAAAGGTGCCCTCGTGGAGAAGCCATTTGTTGGGTGGCATAAAAGTTAGTCTCCTCCACTATTTTTTCAATAACCGCATGCTGCGGGTTTGGCCAGGGGATTGTGCTCGCACTCTATCCTCAGGACAGGCTCCCCACCCCCAGTAAAAGAGAAATGCGGGGCCGGTGGTGGAGCCTGAGTAAGGTCTATGGGGTACCAAATGTGAACATCACTGACCTCGGTGGTGATGGAGTCACTGTCGCTGTCACTACCTGGGTCAGATGACAGATCTACAGGTGGTGCTATCACTTTAGTCTGCCAGTGACTGCAGATCGCTGTCCTCAAACTCCATCAGCGCTTCCGCAGTGAGACGCCTTCTGGAGGATGATGCCATAGCAAATGACAGGCAGGCAGAGGTCAGTGCAAACAGCAGGCAGAGAGTTGTCAAAGTCAGGCAGAGGTCAGTACAGGCAGCAGGCAGAGAGTAGTCAAAATCCAGGCAAAAATCAGCAACAGTAAATCAAAGCCCAGGCAAAAATCAGTGCAGGCGGAAGGCAGAGAAAATAGTCAAAATCCAGGCAAAGATTGGCAACAGTAAATCAATCAAAGACCAGACAAAAATCAGTGCAGGTAGAAAGCAGAGAGAATAGTCAAAATGCAGCTAAAATCGGCAACAGGTAGGCAGAAAAGTAATAAGATTAGCAGATCACACAGCACTTAGCGCAGGAAAGCAGAGGTAACGGGGATCCCGGCGGCCGGAGGGAGAAGCCTGGAGTGCATGTGGCAGTTAGAAGGCTGAGCCCGGGCTTACCGCTCTGAGCTTCTGAAACTCAGTCCAAGCTAAGGTCAGGAATACCGCCAGGGAATTAATGCAAGATGGGGGGGGGGGGGAGTTGCACTCATTATTAAATGAGGCCCCAAGTTCTCATTATACCATTGATATCTCTAAAGAGTACCTTTTAGACATTTTTACTGTCACATGAGGCTATAAAAAGGTTTAGGAAAATCAAAATAAGAAAAAAAAATGAATACCCCTAAAATCCTTCAAGAAAGATTTAAATTTAAATGTAACCTCCAATAATAATACTAATAATAATAATTCCATTATTTGTACAGTGCTTTTTTCCTGTATAACTCAAAGCAGCAGCCACTAGAGCAAACTCATTAGTCAGTAGCAGTGTTAGGAAGTCTTGTCCAAGAACTCCTTACTGAAAAGGAGCTGGTTTACTTAATAGGAAGAGCTGAGCTTTGGACTCAGGCCCTCTATGTCAGAGGCTGAACCCTTAATCAGTATACTATACAGCCATGATACACATACCACACTTATTCATGCATACAGCACCATCACATATGCAATATTAATACTTACATCTGTAACATTTTTATAAATTAGGTATTCTAACATCAAATAATTTACATCATTTGGAGGCCCCCAAGAGTAAAGTTAGATAATGTGCTACATATTTATGCTTCACAAGTTACTGTCAAACTCTCACAATTTTTCTTTGATATATCAGAAAATGTATAGGTTGAAGAATCTTTAATTAACTTTAAATCCGAAATGTGCTTTCTCTTGGGGCATGAAAAAAATGGAAACATGTCTCTTTACTCCCCACCATGCCAAGTCCATCCTTAACCATTCATGTAGCCACCTGGCATCCTTTTATCACATGCATCATGGTGGGGAACTTGCTTGGACTACTAAAATCTCCTAGCACTTCCACCCCTCATCTCCAAAAATGATCATGTGGGGCAGGTAGTGGCCTATTCGCTTGTCTTTGGAAAGCATGGAAAAACAGTACAGAAGCTCCTGTGGCAGCAACACTGAAGAGGAGTGAGTTGAGCTTAGAAGAAAATAAAATAATTTCAGGTAAGTTTACCCCTTTCTCTGTTTCATCATTGTCAAATCCATAGTTACCTTAGTTCTGAATGTGATTGTTGGATGCTGTTTTTACCATGTTTTGTATTGTTTACTTTGAGAAAGGAACTTCTTGTGGTTTTGAAACACTGCACAGAATGGTCACATAATTCTCTTCCCCACAACAAACATTTCAGCTGAAGATCCTTCTTATTGGGGGGGGGGGGGGGGGGGGGGTGCAGAACACATACCATACCATACCACACAGCCCTTTTAACCTCACATAGGTCGCATTCACAATGGGACGTTATGGTCGCATGTTATAAGTCTTATAACGCAGCTCACCGCACTGCAATGCTAATTCTATGGGCCGTTCACAGTGCGACGTTAAAGTTGCATAAAAAAATGTTGCGTTGTGGTAACTCACTGCTTGCGGTGCGTTACCTCTTAACGCAGACTTGTTGTGACTTTAAAGTCGCATTAAACTGCAACGTCCCACTGTGAATACAGGAAGTTACCGTACTTAAAGGGAATCAGAGAGGAAAAAATAAAGCAGTTTTACATTCCTGGGGCTTTCTCCAGCCCCATAAAGGCTGATCGATCCCACGCCGGCCTCCTCCTCTGCCCGCAGGCCGCAGCTATGAGAACCGGCTCTGTGCTGATCTGTCAGTCAAAGCCAGTCTAAGCGTAGCAGAGGTGCGCTCTTTGTGTATTTCTGCAGGAGTGTATGGAGAGATACGTAGAGGGCGCACTTCTCCTGCGTAGCCCGGCTCCGATGACGTTAGTGATGAGAGCCCGTTCTCGTAGTTGCGGGCAGAGGTGGACGGCGGCGTGGGATCGATCAGCGCGTATGGGGCTGGAGGAAGCCCCAGGTATGTATAACTGCTTTTCATTTTTTTATATAAGGTTCCTCTCTGGTTCCCTTTAAAGTTTACCCGAGGTGGATTGCAACCTAAAAAATAGATACTTTCCTATAAAGAGGGGAGCTTCCGGATCCTCCAGAGGCTTTCAGTGGCATTCATTTGAAAAGGGTGTTTGTAAAAAGGGATCCAGCTGTAGCCGAGAAACATAATTTTGATTAAAAAACGACGCTGTATATAGCTGAGAAAAGCGATTTTGGTTATAAAAAAAGCCTTGGTTATAGCCAAGATAAATGAATGAGTGTTGGACATATTTGAGAAAAGTAATTTTGGTTATAAAAGAGTGCTGGATATAGTTGAAATGAGCGATTTCCATTATAAAAGAGTACCAGATATAGCCGAGATAAGTGACTTCAGTTATAAAAGGGTGCAAGATATAGACGAGATAAGTGATCTAGACATAAGTGGTTAGACATAGCTAAGAAAAGTTATTACTATATGACATTACTTCTCCCTACTCTCACACAGAACCCTCTCCTGGTGGTGCCTAACCCTAACACCCTCCTGTTGGTGCTTAACCCTAAAACCTTCCTGGTGGTGCTTATGCCTAACCCTAAGACCCCCTGGTAGTGCCTAACCCCAAGACCCCTGGTGGTTCCTAACCCTAAGACACACCCCCTGGTGCCTAAACCTTAGATCCCCCCCTTCCTGACACCTAACCCTAAGAACCTCCTGGTGGTGCCTAACCTTATTCCTTAATCCCCCATGGTGGTACCTTATCTTAGCTGCATTTTATGATAAACATATGTTATTTTGAACTGATGTTACCAAGTGTAATATAGTTGTAGCTGCATTGCTATTCAAATATATTTTATTCTAAAAATATATAATCAAATTTTTGACCTGCTGGTATAAATGATCTTTAGACATCCTTGTTGTAGCCACATTTTTTGTTGTTCTGAAAATATAACTGAGTTTGTGACCTGCTGATATAACCAAACTTTATATAGCCATACAAAATGACATACTTGTTGTAGCCACATTTATATAGAAGTGAAAAATTACGAACTCCCTTTTCTGCTGCTTATAACCACAAATCATGATAAATAACATTAAAGTCTATGGCAGCGCCCTTTTAACAGAGATGGCACTGATTTCCAACTGACCTTTTCAACTGATACCCTTTTTATGACCTCCAGGTCCCCACCATTGCCACGAACAGACCCCTAGAACATATGAGAAAAGAGCTTGTTGAATATGTTATTGTGCCACGTACAAGCGCAACTGTATTGTGCCTTCCTTCTTCATAGCTGTTTTTTAGGTCATGATCTGCCATTGAGTTTTCTTTAAATTAGTGATGTATTAGACAGATAAAATTTCGAGGAAGGAGGAGAGGAAAAAAAGGAGGCTTCATTCCCAAGCAACCTATGAGAGAGGATGACCAGGAAAGGGCAAAAGAGAAAATCTGTACATTAAGAATACACATATCAAATTACTGCATTAAGCCTTTTTTTTATCTTTCTTTGTTTTAAATGTATCTCATATTGCAGGTCTCTTTTGTAATAAATTGTATGTATAAGCTTTCCACTGGGCAGCATAATATATATAAAATAAAATTACACTACACTACTAGCATCAAAAAGCATCTGGACTTAACATTTAGTCCACATGAGCAAAGTGGTCATAAATATAAGTTAAGAATACACATATCAGACTACTGCATTAAGCTTTTTTTTTTTATCTCTCTTTGTTTTAAATGTATCTCATATTCCAGGTCTCTTTTGTATTAAAGTGTATTTATAAGTTTGTCACAGTGTCAACATAAGCTATATATGTAAAATTACACCACACTCCTAGCGTCAGATAATTAACATACAGACTTACCATTAAGTCCACACAAGCGAAGTGGTGATAAATATGCTGTAATATTTATATAGAAGATGAAATATATAAAAAGATCTGTTTATATAGATTGGGTGCAGGCACGTTTGTTTGCCTTGATTCTCTCACCTTTGTCAACATTTACTTTCAAAATTAAACGCTATTCATGAAACTGCTGAATGTTGCGGAGAGAGAATATAGATAAGGTATCAGATAAATCTGCTGAAGCAACTTTAGCTTTGGAAAAAGAGCCAAACAGATCTTCCTAGAGTGTAACAAATTCAACAGAAATAACACTGAGGATCTCTGAGCTGCTTTCTCTCAGTGTAAACAATCCAGATACTTTTAGGATTCATAAAGAACTTGGGGAGGGTGATTCATTGACATAAAGACAAGATATGAGTGCCAGCAACTGAAGATCTTGCAAGTACAAAGTAAAAAGGGGCCACACTCAAACATATGCACTGCATGTGGCTTATCCTTCGGAAAACACACATCACTTGGCTACTAAATACCAGGTGAGGCTGCTGCACAAATGCATTCACAGCATGCAGAGAGAGATGTATTTTAAACATGTTTCCTTACATTGTTGTCAGAGAAAATCTTTTTAAAACATCACTACAGGCTACAATCATGTGTCTTCTTTTTTCTTTTTTTTAACCACTTTAGGATCCCTGGTATGCATATCTACGCCTCTTTAAACTTCACGTGCGGATCAGGGGGGTAGATATGTGTACTGTTGTCTTACCACCAAGTGTATGATCCCCATGCCGTTTTCAATCCCTTCACCGTCGCAGCCCTCTCCATCTGTGATCGGGATGGGAGAATTCTCAACCCCGATCACCTCGCCTGTGTCTACGGAGAGCTTGATAACGCGATGCAAGCTCTCAGACCCAACACTTTTGTGTTCTATTAACAGAAACATGGTCTCAGTAGCACCATCTTGTGGTCAAAAAGTAAAAATACACCTAATTATACCTATCATACTAAGTATACTGTTTGACATAGAAAATGTATTATTATTATTTTTTATTTTATTTTTTTCCTTTTAACCCATTCCAACCTTGCCCCACAGTTACAGAATTAAAACACTTGTTTAAAAAAATGAAACAAATCACATCATTTAATTTTTTTTTTTACATAAATAGCTACCTTTGGGATTTTTCTAATATGTATGTCATGAGAGTATATTACTTTTAATTTTGCAAAAAAAAGTCTTGTAATAAGTGAAATAGTATTATAAAAACATAAAGGGAAAAATGCTCCTTTATTTCCAGATAAAATATTATCCTCATACATTGTACTAGGGACACAATTTAAATGTTGTAATAACCGGGACAAATGGGCAAAAAAAGTGTGGGTTTTATGTATCGAAGCACATATTATTTTAAACTATATTGGCTGAAAACTGAGAAATATTTATTTTTTTTCCTTTTTTTTTTTCTTATTATTCCCTTTACAATGCATATAAAATAAAGTAATTCATAGCAAAAACTACCACCCAAAGAAAGCCTAATTTGTGGTGAAAAAAAACCCAATATATAGATCATTTCAGTGTGATAAGTAACAATAAAGTATTTGCTGAATGAATGGGAGGAGCACTGAAATGTGAAAATTGTTTTAGTTTTTAAGGGAAAAATCCTGTGATCCTGAAGTGGTTAATGTACCTTTTTCATTTAAATAAAAAAAACAAGAGCATTTTTCAGAAAGCTTATTAACCCCTTGTCCCACATTCAACCTGGTTTTCTTGGGGAAATTTGAAGCCCAAAAGTCTACAATGCCACACCATGTGCCAAACTTACCCATGTGGTATGTAAAATTGGAGTGCAGTTGGTAAAAAGTGGAAGACAAAATTCCCTTTCCATTCTTTTTAGAGCACCCTTGTCCTATTCTACAAGGGGCCCATCCTAGTGCACAGGAGGTGAGGGTATCTACTCCCAACCCATGAGAGTAGACCCTGGGGGGAACTTATAGTGCAGCCTGGGAGTCCCCTTTAATAATAGGAGAATGCCATTACCTGTGAGGTGCAAATCTGTTGGGGAGAGGCAGTACTTTTGGTGTGTATGTCTAAACCATGGAGACAGTATTTAATTGTTAAAGACTGTAACTACGTTATACTGTGTGAGCAGTAGTTGGAGATGTGACAGTTTAGGAGTTTAGTATTGGGAAAATGGGATTGGGTTGAGGGGCTATACTGAGTGACAGCATAGGGAGAAGGCGGAGGGGGATTATGCAATAATTGCCCTTAGGCTATGGTCATCTTGTTATGCATTTGTTTATTAAGACTCCCACATTTCAAATTTGGAGGCTGTCATATTTGTCATATTTATTTCATTTTAAACAATGCATATCGCCTGGCTGTCCAGCTGATCAACTGCCTCTAATACTTTTAGCCATAGACCCTAAACAACAAGAATGCAGATCAAGTGCTCTGACTGAAGCCTGACTAGATTAGCCACATGCTTGTTTCAGGTTTGTAATTCAGACACTACTGCAGCCAAAGAGATCAGCAGGACTGTCAGGAAATTGGTGTTATTTGAGAAGAAACATGCATGGCAACCACTATATGCCTCTCACTCTAGGTTCATTTTAACTACATGACAACAGCCCCATGCCAATGGGCATGGCCACGGTGGCAGCCCAGGACCGCCTAACGCCAATTAGCGTCTGGTCCTGGGGCCGGCTACTGCAGGAGATCATCTCCTGCTTGAGGGGCTGAACTCCAACCCGCCTTCAGTCTCGGAGCAGTGATCGCCGCTCAGGAGACTGTTAGACGGTGAAGCAGCAGTGCTGTACTGGGGACAGCCGTGTGAGATGGCTGTCCCCCCGGGGCACTAGAGAGTGATAGGCTCTCATAGGCAGAAGCCTATTACAGCCAATCACCAGGATTGGCTGGTTGGGGGGAGGGAGGGGTTTGTTAAAAAAAATAGTAAAAAATAATACAAAAAGAAATAAGTAAATATTTATTTTAAAAAAACAACAACTGGGGGGTGATCAGACGCCACCAACAGAGAGCTCTGTTGGTGGGGGGAAAGGGGGAAGGGAATCACTCGTGTGCTGTGTTGTGCGGCCCTGCAGCTTGGCCTTAAAGCTGCAGTGGCCATTTTAGTAAAAATTGGCCTGGTCTTTAGGGGGGTTAACCACTGTGTTCCTCAAGTGGTTAACAAACACTGTTTTCCTTAGAAGCAAACACCAGTAAATGTGTTTATATCTCAATTTACCAAGAAAGGAATTAGAGAATGTGTATGTTCGTAATCTTATATGGAGTCCAAGGGAACTTTTTTAATGGTAGGCAACAGGGGAGAAACTAAAAGGCTAATATGCGAAATCAACAGTCAATTTAATTTTAAATTGTTTAGATACCTTATATGACTTTTTAAAAAGGTGGAGAAGCGCTTAGGTGGTATGGGAGTACAGATGGGGATAGTGTGGTTCTTTTCACCCGCTGCTGTTCACTGGCCAGGGGTTCCCAACCACCTCTGGTTGTGTTATAAATGGAGTCTATATAGGTGTGAACAGCGCTTAGAGTAGTAGTTGGATAATATAAGCTTTAATAGATTGTTATGGTCTGTATATATTCAGGATAGATTTCAAAGCACAAGGTCAAATGTTAAAAATACAGAATTTAAAATCTGTAAAAAGTCTCACAGCATATAGCTAGAGTGCATATATTGCATACACGTACCCTGTATGTGTTTAGGATTAATATTCAATCAAAAAAATCCCTATTCAAAGGTACATAAAATATATAAAATCGCATAGCATGTAATTCAAATCCATTTATTGCATACAGTTGTGTTATGAATGGAGTCTATATAGGTATGAACAACTCTGAGAGTAGTAGTTGGATAATATAAGCTTTAATAGATTGTTATGGCTTGTGTATATTCAGAATAGATTTCAAGGCACAAGGTCAAATGCTAAAAATACAGAATTTCAAATCTATAAAAAGTTGCACCGCATATAGCTAGAGTGCGTATAATGCATACACATACCCTGCGTGTGTTTAGGATTAATATTCAATCAAAAAAAGATCACTATTCAAAAGTTCAAAATATTTAAAATCGCATAGTACGTAATTCAAATGCATATATTGCATACAGCTAACTGGGTTGTTATAAAAGTTGTAAAAGTTCACACCGCATTGGGAGTATTCACCATAAATTCTGTGACAAAGAATGCAATATTCAGTCTACATTCAACAATCAACCCATTCACAAAAATGTGCTAAGAAAAAAAAAAAAGAAAAAAAAAATTGGTCAGATAATTCTAGGACCAAAATGTCCGAAAGCAGCGGGGGGGGGGGGGGGGATGATAAATGATGGATATTCTAGCAGTAGAGACTGAGTTTAGAGTACTTCTCGTGGTTGCGCTTCAATTGCGCTTGCGGAATTCCGCCGGATGTAGATAATGGTGGATCACAAACTTGATGAACGGATCTTTTCCTTGATCAGCGGGGGTACTCACGCTCCTGCAGCTATCCAGGTGTACAGCGGTTGGTGTCATCCTGTGCGGGGCTCCGAATGTCCTTGTCCGCAATCCAGGTGCGTATCTTCCGCTGGTTGCAGCGCTCCAGTTCCAGTGTAAGTGCTCCCTGACAGCGTGAGAGCTGTGCAGTGTGACAAGAGTCCTTCCGGATCTGCCTAGACGCCGGTGGTATGCTTCCGGGTATGGATGGTGACGTCACCCTTCCAGCGTGTTCGCAAGCGTTGGGTCTTCTGGTCTGCAGTACCTGATGGCCCTGCTCACACGCTATATGCGGTGTGAACTTTTACAACTTTTATAACAACCCAGTTAGCTGTATGCAATATATGCATTTGAATTACGTACTATGCGATTTTAAATATTTTGAACTTTTGAATAGTGATCTTTTTTTGATTGAATATTAATCCTAAACATACGCAGGGTATGTGTATGCATTATACGCACTCTAGCTATATGCGGTGCAACTTTTTATAGATTTTAAATTCTGTATTTTTAGCATTTGACCTTGTGCCTTGAAATCTATCCTGAATATACACAAGCCATAACAATCTATTAAAGCTTATATTATCCAACTACTACTCTCAGAGTTGTTCATACCTATATAGACTCCATTCATAACACAACTGTATGCAATATATGAATTTGAATTACATGCTATGCGATTTTATATATTTTATGTACCTTTGAATAGGGATTTTTTTGATTGAATATTAATCCTAAACACATACAGGGTACGTGTATGCAATATATGCACTCTAGCTATATGCTGTGAGACTTTTTACAGATTTTAAATTCTGTATTTTTAACATTTGACCTTGTGCTTTGAAATCTATCCTGAATATATACACACCATAACAATCTATTAAAGCTTATATTATCCAACTACTACTCTCAGCGCTGTTCACACCTATATAGACCTTATATGACTTGCCTTAACTAATGATAACCCTTTACTAAACATGAATTGGTAATTCACTAAACATAGCCTAGAACTTGCTTGGGACCTGTAAATCCATTCCTAAACATCTTTTGTCTCGTCTGTTTAAGCTTATGCACAACAGATTTCCGCTTTTAATTCAATCACCTGAAGCAGGGCAGAGTAGGACATACATTTTGAAAATTTATAGCTAGAGCAACGTCCTAGAATTAAACAAAGCTTTGATATTTCTTCTTTAATGAGTTTTGTCATTCATGATGAATGTTTGGTAATCAAAGATGCAGAAAAGTGTGTCAGATTTTATAGATCTTACCCTTAGGTTTAAGAGCAATCTGTTTATTTGTTTTCTCTTTATTCTCCCACTGGGTACAAGCATAGGCTTAAATAATGAAATTTCTCTACAACCTGACAATTTTAGAAGAATATGTTCAGATATGTTGACAAACAATGATTATTTTATGTGAAAAAGATAAGCTGTTAAATTCACATTTTATGGTAAAAGTGGATTTCATCTGAAACTTTTTTTATACGGTATATGTTGAAATATAGATTGTTACTCTTTCGGTAGTTAGTGTGCTTAAGGTGACCCACAAGTCAGCTTGCCCTGTAGACTAGTTGGGACATCCTCAGGGTCATTGCACATTAGCATGGATCAAGAGAAGATGAAGCACTGTGCAGGGGCATATCTACAGATCACAGGGCCCCCTGCAACAATTTTCATGAGGTTCCCCTTTCTCTGGTAACATTCCCCCTCCTCCTGCAATGATTGGTAATCTGATCAAAAGGGGGTCTACTGGTCTTCTTCCTTCCCCCATCCAGCAGGACCCCATCCCATGCTCCCCAGATTGCTGTCTCTCTTTAATTGTCCCACAGATCAGCACAGAGGTTGTGATGGGGCTTACCTCTTCCATGAACAGGTTCCTGATGCACTTCAGCCATAAGCAGCCACTGGGCCTCCTCTGCCTTCTTCTCCATCATAAATTTCTTGCATATTGTGTGACTTCACGCAACATATAGAAGACCTAGTTGGAGGTAGAGATGGGCCGAACCTCTGATTTTCGGTCCGTGAACACTGTTTGTGAACTGTCGAGGAAGGTTCAGTTCGCGCAAACTTTCGCGAACCACAATAGACTTCAATGGGGAGGCGAACTTCAAAATTTTAAAACATTTCTGCTGACTAGAAAAATTATAGAAAATATGTTTCATGGGGTCTAATACCTGGAGGAAGACATGGTGAAATACACATCAAAAGTCCCAGAAAAAAATCTGGCTTTAATAAAAAGCAGTGTTTTAAGGTCAGAAATCTCATTGAATTCAATTGCAGGCCTACACTGCTTTATGACATCAGGAATCTCACTCTCTCCTCCGGGAGGAGGGTTTCATCTCCAAGGGAATTGTAATATTTCAAAATCCAGCTTAAATACCATGGCTGGGAATTGAACCCAGGTCTCAGTGTGCAGTAGGTAACTCATTTAACCACTAGTGGTGTTGTTGGTGGTATAGTGGTTAAATGAGTTACCTACCACACACTGGGACCTGGGTTCAATTCCCAGTCCAGCCTGGGTTTAATTCCCAGCCACGGTATGTAAGCTGGCTTTTGATATAGTACAATTCCGTGGATTAAGCAAGCTAATTTTTCTCTTGGATTGATCATAATGGTACATGCTAGGCTGGCTTCAGCATGTAGTGTGGTTGGTGGTATAGTGGTTAAATGAGTTACCTACCGCACACTGCGACCTGGGTTCAATTCCCAGCCCAGCCTGGGTTCAATTCCCAGCCACGGTATGTAAACTGGCTTTTGATATAGTACAATTCTGTGGATTAAGCAAGCTAATTTTTCTCTTGGATTGATCATAATGGTACATGCTAGGCTGGCTTCAGCATGTAGTGTGGTTGGTGGTATAGTGGTTAAATGAGTTACCTACCGCACACTGCGACCTGGGTTCAATTCCCAGCCCAGCCTGGGTTCAATTCCCAGCCACGGTATGTAAACTGGCTTTTGATATAGTACAATTCCGTGGATTAAGCAAGCTAATTGTTCTCTTGGATTGATCATAATGGTACATGCTAGGCTGGCTTCAGCATGTGGTGTGGTTGGTGGTATAGTAGTTAAATGAGTTACCTACTGCACACTGAGACCTGGGTTCAATTTTCAGCCCAGCCTGGGTTCAATTCCCAGCCACGGTATGTAAACTGGCTTTTGATATAGTACAATTCCGTGGATTAAGCAAGCTAATTTTTCTCTTGGATTGATCATAATGGTACATGCTAGGCTGGCTTCAGCATGTAGTGTGGTTGGTGGTATAGTGGTTAAATGAGTTACCTACCGCACACTGCGACCTGGGTTCAATTCCCAGACCAGCCTGGGTTCAATTCCCAGCCACGGTATGTAAACTGGCTTTTGATATAGTACAATTCCGTGGATTAAGCAAGCTAATTTTTCTCTTGGATTGAGCATAATGGTACATGCTAGGCTGGCTTCAGCATGTAGTGTGGTTGGTGGTTTAGTGGTTAAATGAGTTACCTACCACACACTGAGACCTGGGTTCAATTCCCAGCCACGGAATGTAAGCTGGCTTTTGAAGTACTACAATTCCCTGGAAGATGAGACCCTCCTCCTACCGGGGTGAGGGAATAACAATCAGCTAAGAACAAACCTACAAGATCCTAACTAAACTCTCCCTAGCAGAGTCTGTGAGCAGCTGTCCCTTAACTAATTACTGGAGGCAGATGAGTGAGTAAAACGACTGCAAAACCTTGCCTTTTATATGGGGTGGTGGGGCTCCAAGAGTGAGTGCAGTCTGATTGGTGACAATGTGCCTGCTGACTGTGATGTAGAGGCTCAAAGTTCTGCTCAATAGAGCATTATGGGGTGAATTGAACTTCTGCGCAAGCGAACCACCCGAAGTTCGCCTGGGACCATTCGCCGGCGAACCGTTCGGGCCATCTCTAGTTGGAGGCAGAGGAGACCTAGTGGCTTCTTCTGGAGCACATTAATCTGCTGTGCCGATCTGCAGGTCAATTATGGGAGGAGACTGCCAGGGAGAACATGACTGAGGCCCTGCAGAAGGGAAAGAAATCCAAATGTCCCCCCCGTCCATGATTACAGCTGCTGCATTTCCATAGTTACAACACTGTGAGTGACAGTGCAGAAAGTAAGTAACAGTAGTGCAGATAGTGGGTGACCGTCATGCAGAAAAAAGATGATGGTGGTGCAGATAGTGGAGGACGATTGTGCAGATAGTGGGTGACAGCACAACAGATAGTGGATGACCATTGTGCAGAAAGTGGGTGATGGTGGTGCAGATAGTGGATGGGCGATGCAGAGGTTAGGAAGGCAGCAGCCGCTGGGTGCAGAGCCCAGTGGGTGCACCTGTGCCTTCCCGAGCACCCCCTTTCCCAGCCATATGCACAGCAGTGCAGACTGCAGAGCAGAGTGTGTGTGCACAACTCACCTTCTAGCACCACCGGGATCATGTTACACAGCTCAGCATCTCCTCTCTATGACACCCTCTAGCTGCTTTCTCATTATGTGCACTTCTGACTAGATTCTATACTAGGGTTTAGTGGATACCTAATACTGGGGTGCACACTGAGCTATCTGTGGGTGGCTACCTAATAGGGGGGGCAGATCTGGCTATCTAACCTGGACAGGGGGTCTCCCTAATATAGGAGGCATATTTGGTACCTACACTGTGGTAGGCACAATTCAGGAGGGGGAGGGGGGGCACAATCTCCACCTCTAGTACTGAAGAATTTTGTTTCAGCCTTGCTCTACCGATGGAATGGAGCTGTATAACTGGCAATTTTGTTGTCCGTGCGATATAAAGTATAATGCACAATAATTTGTGGATAAAGTCCCAGAAATATAAATTAAGTATTTAGTATATTCAATGTATGTCACTGGAATAACACTAACAGATAATATATAATTCCATTTTTTAAAACATGCATAACATTTTTTTTATAATCTTTTTTTTTAAACATATACAATAATAATAATAATAATAAGAAAAGATATATAATGACTTTATTTTTTTTTACATAGTAGGAGCTCAAAGGACAACTGAAATGAGGAGAATATGGAGCCTGTCATATTTATTTCTGCTATTTCTATTTTCTGCTGTTCTAATTGGCTGCAGAAATGTCTGAATATACCAGGAATAAGCATTCAGCTAATCGAGTCAGATCTGACAATATTGTCAGAAACACCTAATCTGATGCATGCTTTTTCTGAATCTATAGCTAAAAGTATTAGAGGCAGAGGATAGGTAGGGCAACCAGGCAACTGGTATTGCTTTAAAAAGAAATACATATGCGGTTTCTATATCCTTCTCACTTCAGGTGTCCTTCAACTGCTGAATACAGTAATGGAGTATGTGTCAGATTTCTGAGAAGGCCACAAAGATCCGGCCTAGGATGGTTGCTGTTTACACACTGTATGCTACTGGAAATGCAAGGTGGGTGTGCTGAAAATTCAAGAGGGCGTTGCAAATAGAAAAGGGAGGCTACAAATGGGAAGCTGCAAAACGTGGAAAGGTAAGCTGTTGTCTAAGGAGCTGTAAAGGGAAAAGAGGGGCTGTTATACATTGATGTGCATGGAAGAGAGTGCTTCACATAGACAGGGAGAGTGGCTACTGCACAGGAAATAGAGCCGTAAGAAGGTTGGCCTGGGCAGAGCTGGGACAAGGTCCTCCAGCACCCAAGGCTGAGACACCAAAGTGCGCCCCTCCATCCCTCCCAACCCAGCCATCACACTGATTGCTATTAGACTAAGAAGTGCCCCCCCCCCCCCCCAACACCATAATCTTATCTGGCTTGCACTCACTGTATCTC
Source organism: Hyperolius riggenbachi (assembly GCF_040937935.1). Taxonomy (NCBI): domain Eukaryota; kingdom Metazoa; phylum Chordata; class Amphibia; order Anura; family Hyperoliidae; genus Hyperolius; species Hyperolius riggenbachi. Next base: position 94,651,527 of record NC_090655.1, on the reverse strand, counting down.
ATGTATCCCTTTTTCTTGTTCCTCTCTGCTTCAAACACAATAGGGGTATGATAGCTGAGTGAGTTGTGCGCCCCCTCCTAAACTATGCACTACGGCTGGAGCCTCTCTTGCCTCTGCCTCGGCTCGACCCTGGGCCTGGGGCAGAAAAAGTTTAAATCAGGCTTTATACATTTATACATTCTATATTACTGTGTTGTGGTGTAGTTCCATTCAAGTACATTGAATAGAACGATACGTGACTGTAGAAAGAAATACTGCAAATTACATTTTTTTAACCTATTTTGGTTCCTGGACGTAATTTCTACGTCCAGGAACCATGCGCGCTCCCGCGCGCTCCCGCGGCCGATCGCGCGTGTGCACGCGCACTCCCGGCCGTGGATTCGGTAGCCAGGGAATCAATGTATCGGGCTATGGTGCCCGATCATTGATTCCTCTCCCCCGCTAAAAAAGCGACAGCTTCTCTCGGAAGCTGCGCCTTTTCTGGCCGTTCCCTTCCCGATGCGTCACTGTAAGCGTATGTTACGCTTATAGTGACGTTATGTAAACAAACTCATGGCCGCCATCTTGTGGCCAAAAAGTAATACTACACCTGTAAAAAAAAAATTAACACACATTTACATTATCAATCTATTGTTTACCTCCCACCCTCCCAAAACTACCCAAATAAAATGTTTACTATTAAAAAAAAACCCATTACAGTAAAAAAAAAAAAAATGTAAATATTTACCTAAGGGTCTAAACTTTTTAAATATCAATGTAAAGATGAAATATTTCTATATTTTTTTTTTATTTTAAACTTGTAAATAGTGATAGATGCAAAACGGAAAAAATGCACCTTTATTTCCAAATAAAATATTGTCGCCATACATTGTGATAGGGACATATTTTTAACGGTGTAATAACCGGGACATATGGGCAAATACAATATGTGAGTTTTAATTATGGAGGCATGTATTATTTTAAAACTATAACGGCTGAAAACTGAGAAATAATGAATTTTTTCAGTTTTTTCTTATTCTTCCTCTTAAAATGCATTTACAGTAAAGTGGCTCTTAGCAAAATGTACCCCCCAAAGAAAGCCTAATTGGTGGCGGAAAAAACAAGATATAGATCAGTGCATTGTGATAAGTAGTGATAAAGTTATAGGCTAATGAATGGGAGGTGAACATTTCTCACGTGAAAACGACAGAACCTGAATGGGTTAAGGACCACTATTGTGAAAAATTGTGAAATTTAAAATACATGCGAACACAGATTTTAGGAAGAACATTTCTCTCATGTTAAAATGCACTATAAATTACTTTTCTTTTATGTATCTGTCACTTACAATAGACAGTAAAAATCTGACAGATCTGACAAAGGTTTTTTTTCAAAAGCACTTACTGAATGACTGTAGTCCAGTCCAACTGCCACAATGGTGTGCAAATTAGTATGCAGGCTAGCCAACGTCTTTGTATAGATCCTTTCCAGCCATTGCTTTTGTAAAGAATAAAGGGGATGCTGAAAATCTCCCATGAGGAGATGGACTAGTCTAAAACCTGTCAGATCTGTTAGATTTTACTGTAAGTGACAGCAACATAAGAGTAAATTAATTTATAGTGCATTTTAAGATGGAAGAAATGTACTTCTTAAAACAATGTGTACCTAAACTTTGCATGCATATTTTCTACTTAAAGTCTGGACTTATTATGCAGTCTACATTCTGGCCCTGCATTGCAAGCATGCCAATATAGTCATAAATGTGTCCGGCCGCTGTAATGAATCCTATCTTATTCAGCCTGGCTCTTTACTTGTACATTGCTGGGGAGAGGGAAGCTAAAAAAGGCCTTGTTATATGTCTTTCCTACCCTTTCACATTCCTGCTCCTGCTCCTTTCTGATTGGATGCAGGCAGGTTAGTGTGATACAAGGCTTAGAAGGGAAATAGAAGATGAATCACCTCACCCCTTTGCAGAAGCTGTTGAAATCTATGTTCTGCTCACATGTGTTTACAAAGCGAACTAGATATGACAATGCAGTTCTGCATACACAATTTCAGGCAGAGGTATAAGGGAGGAAATGACATCAGGATTGGTTTCAGTCAGATGCAGTAAAGATGGAAAATGTCTGCAATAGTTTTCTCTTTATTAACTATGTAAACGTCTGACTGATCCTCCTGTTTTGAACACACACACACACAAAAAAAGCTTCAAATGCAGATAATGTCATTTTCAGAATCTGCAGAGAGCAAGATGGCAGCCCCTAGGACAGGAGAGACAATACATTCTACAGCTGTGGGTAGTCAGGTAGGATGACACTGAGCATGAGTAAGGCAAGGTTATTGTAATGATCCGCTCAGCTGGCTGCACAGGCAGACAGCTGTTTGACCATTCCTCTAGTCTGTGGGCTGCAGGTCTCTGGAAGAGAGACCTGTCTTTCCTTTGCAAGTTTCTGATCTGCTCTGCTGCTGAGGAATTTGCATACATTGGTTATGTAAATCACCCAGCTAACTCCTTTGTAGGCTGGCAGTATAAAGAGCTATGTTTCCCAGAGTCCTTTGCTGGTCATTCCTTCATGGTTTGTTGAAACACTCCTAGAGTGTCAGCCCTGCTGTTGTTTGTTAAAGTTATCTTAGAGTAATTCTTGGGACTTGCTATCTGTTTTGTCTGTATTACCTCTCTGTGGCGATTGTCCTGTCACCAACGGTGGTTGTCAGAAAATCGTTCTGTCTGTCTGGGGTGCTAACTAGAGCAGCGGTCGCTACTGGTAGCCCCTTCTGTTCATCTGTCTGTCTTGTTTGGATCGCACTAGCCGCTAGCGGTAGCGGCTGTGGATCCTTCTGATCTTTGTTCTTGGAGTATAGCTGGGGCAGCGGTTGCTACCTGCTATCTCATCTGTCTGTCTTGCTTGGATCGCACTAGCCCCTAGCGGCAGCGGCTGTGGATCCTTCTGATCTGCTTTCTTGGAGTATAGCTGGAGCGGCGGTTGCTACCTGCTATCTCATCTGTCTGTCTTGCTTGGATTGCACTAGCCCCTAGCGGTAGCGGCTGTGGATCCTTCTGATCTGCCTTCTTGTCCCTGTACTTGGATCGTACTCGCTCTGGCGGAAAGAGCAGTGGATCTTATCTGACCTATACCTGTTTTCTGTTAATCTGTCTGTCTTGTCTGATACGAACGCTTGCTGTAGGCTCGGTGAGGTAACCGTTAAGCAAGCGCTCGCGTTTTCTGTTTCGTGTTTGTCTGTTGGTGGTTAGTTAGGCGTGCTTGTCTCTGTTGCACTTAATGTGCGGAGATTGCGCTGTAAACGCATTCGCTGTTGCGAATGAGTGCGGTGTTCGCGTTTAGTTAGCGTTTGTTATTTTCGTTATTTTCTCATTGTCGTTTGCTGTGCCTTTGCTCCTCTCGTGTTCTGTTCTGATCTGTCTTGTGTCACTTCTGGCGATCGCCTTTCTCGCAATCGTGTTCTTGCTTTTATTTCTGCTGATGTGTGTTCACCGTCGCAGGGTCATGACTAGATTGGTGAACACACATTCATCCTGTATCTGTGCTCCTTCTCTTTAAGGGCTATCTTGCCCTGCCTTGTTGCAATTCGGACAATTCTCATCTGGCATTTGTGGCAATGCAGAGGGTTTTATTCCTCTGGACTCCACAGCTCCATCTGCCGGTGGGAATTTTCCCTCTACTGGTGCTTGCACCAAAGCTGGGTACTCTCCTTCCCTACGCTTGTGGAAGACTTCCGCCGTGTCAGCGCACTCCTTGTGCGCTGATCACGGAGATAATTCCACAATCGTTACAGTTATTTAGTTATTTATAACATGGCACAAATCAGAGCAATTGAAGGATAGTTTGTTTAAGATTTCCTTTTAGTATATTACACTGTTTTTGGTATGACACCGCTCTTTTAAGAGAATGAAAACGTTTGGCTGGAAACATTTTAGGTGCATTGTCAAGCAGTGTGGAAAGATGAGCAGCTTGCGCGGTGTGAATGAGATCTTACACAGTTCCACAGGCCAAAGAACATTTACTTCCATCAGGATAGGCCTGCAATGAGCAGAACTCCTCAGGGATTCCCAAATCCACAGTGGCTGCACTTTAGGGTGTCTCATTCACTGCATACGAGTGCCAGGCTTTCACACATTCATTACCGGCACATCTGCTCATATTGTGTGACCATTTTATCATATTTGTTTTTTTGCTTTTATACACATTGTGTTTTCAGACAGATAACCATTAACCAATAAACAACTGCTATATTTCACCACGTTTTCTGTTTAGCAACAAATGGTACAACCTAAGGCTGTCATAACAATTTACAGCACTACATTTACTTTATATCTTTCTTCTCTACATAACACTGATCCTTCACTCACTCCACTGGCTATCCATAAAATAAAGAGTTCTGTTTAATATTGGATTATTGACATTCACATCCTTGCACAATCTGGGTCCTGGATACCTGAAGGATTTTTTTGCAGCTGCATCACACCTCCCACAATCGTAGATCAAAAAAATCTAATAACTTGGTCACCCACAGAGTCCATATGAAAACTTTGGATACAGAGCCTTCTGTCATGCTGCCCCTACACTTTAGTACTCCCTGCCACACCCAATCAGGACATCTCCATCTCTGGACAAAAAATAGGGATAATGAAAAATTGCACCCTGCAAAAATAAAACACAGAGACAACAGGAGCCCAAATGGTGCAGTATGTCACAGTACCAGAAGTATATAAAATATGCGGATGGATTATACTCACGAAGGCAGGTTGCAGAAGAGCAACCAACCACTAGAAGCAGGTGGAGATGTATAACCCCGACTCCACTCGGGTGACCAGACGGAGCTGGTAATGGTCACACTCTTTATAAAAAGCAAAACCTCAAATTACCTAAATTAGTCAAAGAGGAATGATCCCCCTCCAAAAGGAGGGTGAAGGCACAGGATACAGGGGAAAGAGGCGCCCAGAGAACACACAATGTGTTAAAAACAAACAAAATGAAAAAGTCAGGTGGCTTACCTCAATGAAGACAAATTCACGTAATAATAGAATTTTATTGCACTAGCAACGCGTTTGTGAGTGCATACCCACTTCCTCAGGCCAAATAGCAGTGCCTAATAGTGCTTGTAGCCACAAATAAGGCAGCTCTCATCTCCATCTCTGGAGGCATTTAAGTCCAAACTGAAAGGCTGCTTAGTCTGGCATTTACAAACACCTGGCTATTTCCTCTGTAACATACTGTAGTCCACCCTGCAACCATGTATTGATCTCAGCAATGTTGCTTGCAAAAAAAAAAAAAAAAAAAGCTTTATTTTTACTGTGAAAATGTGTGAAAACTGTATTTATTTTTACATAACATAAATTAGCAAAAATTGTGAAATTTGTTTTCGCAAAAATTGATGCGAAAGGAATATCAGCATTTTTGCTCATCACTCGACCTGGGAAATATCCATGCGCTTTGAGTCCTATGGTAGAAAAGCATTTACAAATATTATTGTATTGTATTGTTCATAAACCTTCATTATCTGCCTTTATTTTTCTTTTTTCCTTATTTCTGGAGACCACACTTGTTTTTGTCCTCATGCATTATTGTATTTGGTCTCCACTTTGGTGGGAATTTATTCAGACCCCACCATGCATTATTCTCTCTCACCTTCACCGCAACATACCAGTGAACACAGTGTCATCAGAGAGTCATTTTCACGCAGCTCGCTTCTCAAGCGGCTGCAAACTGTTTCCCTTGTCAGCCGTCAGAAAGAACACTAGACTGAAAATAAGGAATGTTACAGTGAGATTGCCAGTCAGTGACCGGTGAAGGAGGGGAGAGCTTGGCTGTATTTTTCTCTTTTCTACTTAATGCCATCACAACCTTACTATATTTCTTTTCATTTTATCATTCCTCCTTTCAGAGTTGACAAGGGAGTTTATAACAATGTGGTGGCCAGGCAGCTCAATCACAATGTAATGAATGACACTCTGTTCCTTGCTCTGAAATAACTGAGCTTCCACAGCTTACTTCCCAGCCCCTGATCATTATCCCAAATATATGACATTATTGTATTTGTTTCTATTGTACCTTTGCTATGATCCATCCATGTTAATGATGTGGTCCGTGGCAGGTGTCACTGCCCCATCAGGAGTCCTAGGTACATTTATACTGTAAAGTACACATTTTCAACTGTAGAGGTGCCATAGTGACATATAGTAGAATGTAATAAATTCAAGATACCCAGTTTCAGTGTCAGAAATACTTTCTATATCTACAGGTTGCTTTATACTGGTATGTAACCTCGCCCTTCCAGTGATGTTTAGCCAGTGATCCGCAAACTTAGCTCTCCAGCTGTTACGGAACTACAAGTCCCAAAGTCTTGGGATTGGTCTAAAATTACTGCACTCTCATTGGTCCAATGCTTCTTAGTTCTGTGATTGGACTAAAATTACCAAATTGCGGTGAATCAAATTTACGCAGAATTTCCGTTTTACGGGTTGCAATCAGAAAGGCCAATATCTGATCAGAAATGCGGTCATTTCTGCAGCATCCAAATGAGCATCCCTAGTGCTGAATAAATATTGGCACCTTCTTGGATCCAATAATTGCTAAAATTGTGGTTGAGTACCCTCATTTAGCAGCTTGAAGGAACACTAATCTAAACGATCAGCTTGTTAGTAGTGAGTTTGGATGGGACAAATCGAAACAAAATATGAGGATCCATAAGGGCAGGTGTGCATGTGGCAATTGTGATGTTTGCAGATTTGTTCAGAAAGGAGATGTCTTTTTTAATTGTGATAGATCAGAAACCTTCCATGTTAATGATTGCATCACCTGTACCAATGAAAGGGTCCATTGTCTATTAAAAAACTGTCCATGCAACCTGATTTACATTGAGAAAACATATAGATCACTGAATGTGAGGATCAGAGAGCACTTGTCAATCATAACAAACCCCAAGGTTGATAAAGAGAGGATAAATCCACTAGCTATGCACTTTAAAACAGTTCACAATGCGGATATTAGAGGCTTAAAAGCAATGGGATTTTACTTAGTAAATATCAGCCCACGCCATGGGGCCTATGATAATCAGTTATTAATGAAGGAATCGATGTGGATTTATGACTGTGTGAGTCTTTTCCCAACCGGCTTGGATCGGTATTTGAATGTAAATGCCTTTCTTTAGACCGTGAATTGGTTCCTGGCTGAACTCGCTGCTTCCCCCTGCTGGCTATCTGTCAGCTGAAACTGGATTTTTTAATATGCAAATGTAAGTGTGCAAGTTCCTGCAGCTGCAGCACGTTGATTCCTATAAAGGAGCGTGCTGTTACCATCTACTCCAACACGTCTGAGGAAGTCTAATGGAAACGTGTCACATATCTGGCTGTACATGCTGGGTCCATGCAGCAACACCGCATGTGCCTCTGTCCTCTTCCTTGCTGGTCAGCCCTGCTAACTTGCTAAGGCAAGCCAGGGAATAACTTTCCTCCTTCCACCCTTACAGCGGTGCAGTTGTTTCTCCGCATGAATCCCGTAGTCGTCCTGCTGAGGTTACAAGTGGTCAAGGTCTGAATGTCACCAGTAGACCAGTGGCACATGAGTTGCCACGGTGTCAGTGACAGTGTAGCACTGCCACTGATTATAGATGAGCATAATTGCCAATGGTGGGAATGCAAGATTTTTCTGGACCTTTCAACCCCAAAATTTCAGCAAATCAGTTTTGCATACTTTCATTGCAGTCAATGACACCAATCTGTCGACTTCTACATAGTTAACCACTTCCCGACCGCCGTATGTACAATTGGCGGCCGGGAAGTGCACCCCGCAAGGACCGCCGTATTGACAATTGGCGGCGGTCCTTGTAGGGGCATGGGCGGAGCGATCGCGTCATCAGTGACGCGATCCTCCGCCTCCGCCTGGCGCCGCTCACCCGCCGCAACATCCCGCCGGCCATACGGAAGCGCCGGCGGGATGTTAACCCCGCGATCGCCGCATACAAAGTGTATAATACACTTTGTAATGTTTACAAAGTGTATTATACAGGCTGCCTCCTGCCCTGGTGGTCCCAGTGTCCGAGGGACCACCAGGGCAGGCTGCAGCCACCCTAGTCTGCACCAAGCACACTGATTTCCCCCCCCCCCCCTGCCCCAGATCGCCCACAGCACCCATCAGACCCCCCCCTGCCCACCCCCCAGACCCCTGTTTGCACCCAATCACCCCCCTAATCACCCATCAATCACTCCCTGTCACTATCTGTCAACGCTATTTTTTTTTTTATCCCCCACCCTGCTCCCTGCCCCCTCCTGATCACCCCCCACCCCTCAGATTCTCCCCAGACCTCCCCCCCAGACCACCCCCCCTGTTTACTGTATGCATCTATCCCCCTGATCACCTGTCAATCACCTGTCAATCACCTGTCAATCACCTGTCAATCACCCATCAATCACCCGTCAATCACCCCCTGTCACTGCCACCCATCAGCCAGCCCCTAACCTGCCCCTTGCGGGCAATCTGATCACCCCCCCACACCAATAGATCGCCCGCAGATCCGACATCAGATCACCTCCCAAATCCATTGTTTACATCTATTCTCTCCTCTAAACACACACTAATTACCCATCAATCACCCATCAATCACCCCCTATCACCACCTGTCACTTTTACCTATCAGATCAGACCCTAATCTGCCCCTTGCGGGCACCCAATCACCCGCCCACATGCTCAGATTGCCCTCTGACCCCCCCTTATCAATTCACCAGTGCATTAATTACATCTGTTCTTCCCTGTAATAACCCACTGATCACCTGTCAATCACCTGCCAATCACCTATCACCCATCAATCACCCCCTGTCACCCCCTGTCACTGCCACCCATCAATCAGCCCCTAACCTGCCCCTTGCGGGCAATCTGATCACCCACCCACACCATTAGATCGCCCGCAAACCCGCCGTCAGATTACCTCCCAAATGTATTGTTTACATCTGTTATCTTCTCTAAACACCCACTAATTACCCATCAATCACCCATCAATCACCCCCTATCACCACCTGTCACTGTTACCTATCAGATCAGACCCTAATCTGCCCCTTGCGGGCACCCAATCACCCGCCCACACGCTCAGATTGCCCTCAGACCCCCCCCTTATCAATTCGCCAGTGCATTAATTACATCTGTCCTTCCCTGTAATAACCCACTGATCACCTGTCAATCACCTGCCAATCACCTATCACCCATCAATCACCCCGTCACTGCCACCCAACAATCAGCCCCTAACCTGCCCCTTGCGGGCAATCTGATCACCCACCCACACCAATAGATCGCCCGCAGATCCGACATCAGATCACCACCCAAGCGCAGCGTTTACATCTATTCTCTCCTCTAAACACCCACTAATTACCCATCAATCACCCCCTATCACCACCTGTCACTGTTACCCATCAGATCAGACCCTAATCTGCCCCTTGCGGGCACCCAATCGCCCGCCTACACGCTCAGATTGCCCTCAGACCCCCCCTTATCAATTCGCCAGTGCAATATTTACATCTGTTCTCCCCTGTAATAACCCACTGATTACCTGTCAATCACCTATCAATCACCCATCAATCACCCCCTGTCACTGCCACCCATCAATCACCCCCTGTCACTTCCACCCATCAATCACCCGCTGTCACTGCCACCCATCAATCAGCCCCTAACCTGCCCCTTGCGGGCAAACTGATCACCCACCCACACCAATAGATCGCCCGCAGATCCGACATCAGATCACCACCCAAGCGCAGTGTTTCCATCTATTCTCTACCCTAAACACCCACTAATTACCCATCAATCACCCCCTGTCACTGCTACCTATCAGATTAGACCCCTATCTGCCCCTAGGGCACTCAATCACCCGCCCACACCCTCAGAATGCCCTCAGACCCCAGCCCTGATCACCTCGCCAGTGCATTGCTTGCATCTATTCCCCCCTCTAATCACACCTTGAGACACCCATCAATCACCTCCTGTCACCCCCTAGCACACCTACCCATCAGATCAGGCCCCAATTTGCCCCGTGTGGGCTCCTGATCACTCGGCCAATCCCTCAGATCCCCCTCAGACCCCCTTCCGATCACCTCCCCAGTGCATTGATTGCATCTATTTTCCCCTCTAACCACCCCCTGAGACACCCATCAATCACCTCCTGTCACCCCCCTAGCACTCCTATCCATCAGATCAGGCCCAATACAACCTGTCATCTAAAAGGCCACCCTGCTTATGACCGGTTCCACAAAATTCGCCCCCTCATAGACCACCTGTCATCAAAATTTGCAGATGCTTATACCCCTGAACAGTCATTTTGAGACATTTGGTTTCCAGACTACTCACGGTTTTGGGCCTGTAAAATGCCAGGGCGGTATAGGAACCCCACAAGTGACCCCATTTTAGAAAAAAAGACACCCCAAGGTATTCTGTTAGGTGTATGACGAGTTCATAGAAGATTTTATTTTTTGTCAAAAGTTAGCGGAAATTAATTTTTATTGGTTTTTTTTCACAAAGTGTCATTTTTCACTAACTTGTGACAAAAAATAAAATCTTCTATGAACTCGCCATACACCTAACGGAATACCTTGGGGTGTCTTCTTTCTAAAATGGGGTCACTTGTGGGGTTCCTATACTGCCCTGGCATTTTAGGGGCCCTAAACCGCGAGGAGTAGTCTAGAAAACAAATGCTTCAAAATGACCTGTGAATAGGACGTTGGGCCCCTTAGCGCACCTAGGCTGCAAAAAATTGTCACACATGTGGTACCGCTGTACTCAGGAAAAGTAGTATAATGTGTTTTGGGGTGTATTTTTACACATACCCATGCTGGATGGGAGAAATTTCTATGTAAATGGACAATTGTGTGTAAAAAAATCAAACAATTGTCATTTACAGAGATATTTCTCCCACTTAGCATGGGTATGTGTAAAAATACACCCCAAAACGCATTATACTACTTCTCCTGAGTACGGCGGTACCACATGTGTGACACTTTTTTACACCCTAAGTACGCTAAGGGGCCCAAAGTCCAATGAGTACCTTTAGGATTTCACAGGTCATTTTGCGACATTTGGTTTCAAGACTACTCCTCACGGTTTAGGGCCCCTAAAATGCCAGGGCAGTATAGGAACCCCACAAATGACCCCATTCTAGAAAGAAGACACCCAAAGGTATTCCGTACGGAGTATGGTGAGTTCATAGAAGATTTTATTTTTTGTCACAAGTTAGCGGAAAATGACACTTTGTGAAAAAAAACTATTAAAATCAATTTCCGCTAACTTGTGACAAAAAAATAAAAACTTCTATGAACTCACCATACTCCTAACGGAATACCTTGGGGTGTCTTCTTTCTAAAATGGGGTCATTAGTGGGGTTCCTATACTGCCCTGGCATTTTAGGGGCCCTAAACCGTGAGGAGTAGTCTTGAAACAAAAATGACCTGTGAAATCCTAAAGGTACTCATTGGACTTTGGGCCCCTTAGTGCAGTTAGGGTGCAAAAAAGTGCCACACATGTGGTATCGCCGTACTCGGGAGAAGTAGTATAATGTGTTTTGGGGTGTATTTTTACACATACCCATGCTGGGTGGGAGAAATACCTCTGTAAATGACAATCTTTTGATTTTTTTACACACAATTGTCCATTTACAGAGGTATTTCTCCCACCCAGCATGGGTATGTGTAAAAATACACCCCAAAACACATTGTACTACTTCTCCCGAGTACGGCGATACCACATGTGTGGCACTTTTTTGCACCCTAACTGCGCTAAAGGGCCCAAAGTCCAATGAGTACCTTTAGAATTTCACAGGTCATTTTGAGAAATTTCGTTTCAAGACTACTCCTCACGGTTTAGGGCCCCTAAAATGCCAGGGCAGTATAGGAACCCCACAAATGACCCCATTTTAGAAAGAAGACACCCCAAGGTATTCCGTTAGGAGTATGGTGAGTTCATAGAAGATTTTATTTTTTGTCAAAAGTTAGCGGAAAATGACACTTTGTGAAAAAACACAATTAAAATCAATTTCCGCTAACTTTTGACAAAAAAATAAAATCTTCTATGAACTCACTATACTTCTAACGGAATACCTTGGGGTGTCTTCTTTCTAAAATAGGGTCATTTGTGGGGTTCCTATACTGCCCTGGCATTTTAGGGGCCCTAAACCGTGAGGAGTAGTCTTGAAACGAAATTTCTCAAAATGACCTGTGAAATTCTAAAGGTACTCATTGGACTTTGGGCCCTTTAGCGCAGTTAGGGTGCAAAAAAGTGCCACACATGTGGTATCGCCGTACTCAGGAGAAGTAGTATAATGTGTTTTGTGGTGTATTTTTACACATACCCATGCTGAGTGGGAGAAAGATCTCTGTAAATGGACAATTGTGTGTAAAAAAAATTAACAAATTGTCATTTACAGAGATATTTCTCCCACCCAGCATGGGTATGTGTAAAAATACACCCCAAAACACATTATACTACTTCTCCTGAGTACGGCAATACCACATGTGTGGCACTTTTTTGCACCCTAACTGCGCTAAGGGGTCCAAAGTCCAATGAGCACCTTCAGGCTTTACAGGGGTGCTTACAATTTAGCACCCCCCAAAATGTCAGGACAGTAAACACACCCCACAAATGACCCCATTTTGGAAAGTAGACACTTCAAGGTATTCAGAGAGGAGCATGGTGAGTCCGTGGCAGATTTCATTTTTTTTTTGTCGCAAGTTAGAAGAAATGGAAACTTTTTTTTTTTTTTTTTTTTTTTCACAAAGTGTCATTTTCCGCTTACTTGTGACAAAAAATAATATCTTCTATGAACTCACTATGCCTCTCAGTGAATACTTTGGGATGTCTTCTTTCCAAAATGGGGTCATTTGGGGGGTATTTATACTATCCTGGAATTCTAGCCCCTCATGAAACATGACAGAGGGTCAGAAAAGTCAGAGATGCTTGAAAATGGGAAAATTCACTTTTTGCACCATAGTTTGTAAACGCTATAACTTTTACCCAAACCAATAAATATACACTGAATGGGTTTTTTTTTTATCAAAAACATGTTTGTCCACATTTTTCGCGCTGCATGTATACAGAAATTTTACTTTATTTGAAAACTGTCAGCACAGAAAGTTAAAAAAATCATTTTTTTGCCAAAATTCATGTCTTTTTTGCTGAATATAATAAAAAGTAAAAATCGCAGGAGCAATCAAATAGCACTAAAAGAAAGCTTTATTAGTGACAAGAAAAGGAGCCAAAATTCATTTAGGTGGTAGGTTGTATGAGCGAGCAATAAACCGTGAAAGCTGCAGTGGTCTGAATGGAAAAAAAGTGGCCGGTCCTTAAGGGGTAGAAAGCCCTAGGTCCTCAAGTGGTTAATTACAAACATGCTAAAATTGCAAAAATTTAACATCTCATTCCCTCAGAGGATCTTCTAACCCTAGTTTACACCTTCGTCACATCAGGCTGGACTACTGCAATGCCCTCTATGCAGGATTCCCAAACAAGGACCTGTACCGTCTGCAACTAGTACAGAATGCTGCTGCGAGATTACTAACAAACCAACCCCACCCCTGTCACATTACACTGATTCTTCGCTCACTGCACTTGCTACCTGTAAAATGGAAAATACTCTAAGATTGGACTGTTAACATTCAAATCCCTACACAATGTGGGCGCTAGATATATGAAGGACTTTCTGAAACTGCACCACACCCCTCACAACCTCAGATCAGCAGTTCACACACTTGGTCACTCCCTGAGTGGACCTCAAAACCTTTGGAGCCAGAGCTTTCTTTCATACTGCCCCTACCCTTTTGATTTCCCTACCACACCCAGTAAAGAGACAGCCCCATCCCTAGTAGAGATAGCTCGAACTTCCGATTTGTGGATCGCGAACCTCGAATGCGAACTTCCGCAAAAGTTTGTGAACCTGCGAACTTTTGCGAACGGCAATAGACTTCAATGGGGAGGCGAAAACTTGAGAACTACAAAAATTTTGCTGGCCACAAAAGTGATGGAAAAGATGTTTCAAGAGGTCTAACACCTGAGGTTTTGCATGGGGGAGTGGGATACATGTCAAAAGTCCCAGGGAAAAATCTGGATTTGAAGCACAGCAGCGTTTTAAGGGCAGATATCACATTGCAATTAGAGTTGGGCCGAACCTCCGATTTTAGGTTCGCGAACCTGGTTCGCAAACTTCCGCGGAAGGTTCGGTTCCCGTTAAAGTTCGCGAACCGCAATAGACTTCAATGGGGAGGCGAAAACTTGAGAACTACAAAAATTTTGCTGGCCACAAAAGTGATGGAAAAGATGTTTCAAGAGGTCTAACACCTGAGGTTTTGCATGGGGGAGTGGGATACATGTCAAAAGTCCCAGGGAAAAATCTGGATTTGAAGCACAGCAGCGTTTTAAGGGCAGAAATCACATTGCAATTAGAGTTGGGCCGAACCTCCGATTTTAGGTTCGCGAACCTGGTTCACGAACTTCCGCGGAAGGTTCGGTTCGCCTTAAAGTTCGCGAACCGCAATAGACTTCAATGGGGATGCGAACTTTGAAAAAAAAAAATAATTATGCTGGCCACAAAAGTGATGGAAAAGATGTTTCAAGGGGTCTAACACCTGGAGGGGGGCATTGCGGAGTGGGATACATGCCAAAAGTCCCGGGGAAAAATCTGGATTTGACGCAAAGCAGCGTTTTAAGGGCAGAAATCACATTGAATGCTAAATGACAGGCCTAAAGTGCTTTCAAACATCTTGCATGTGTATACATCAATCAGGTAGTGTAATTAAGGTACTGCTTCACACTGACACACCAAACTCACCGTGTAACGCACCGCAAACAGCTGTTTGTGTAGTGACGGCCGTGCTGGACTGGTGCGCACCATGGCGAGAGTGCAGGTTTTGGTGGCTTTACAGCCCATATGGTCGCCTGGCTGATGTAGCTGAATGACAGAACAGTGACTGTCCAGCTGATCAAATTTGGTCTGACCACAATGAGGCAACGACCTTATTATCGTGGGTGTGCCCCCCGAGACACTCATCTAGGCGCCGGTCATTGCTTCATTGTGATACGCAAGCCCCTTCACCACGGCAAGGTAATGATCACGAAGGGGAATGGGCGCATGTACATGCCTTTTCTTTTGTTGTTGCAGCTGCCCGCAGTGCAGCCAGAAAAATTAGGCAGTCATGTACACGCACCAGAAAAATTATTACAGCGGCCACTGCTAGCAGCGGCCTAAAAAATTCAGCAATCCGCCTGGAGTCCCGGACCCTGTTGGTGGTGGCGGAGAAGGTAGTCAAGCGGCCTGCAGGCAGACATGCTGTGTGGAGGGACTGGGAGCGACTTAGTCTTCTTGGGGCAGGCCAGGCAGCCAGTCACACGGCGTGCAGGCAGAGATGCTGTGTGTGCGGGGACTGACTTAGTCTTGGGGCGGGCAGCAGCCCTCCGGGATCCATGCCTCATTCATTTTGATAAAGGTGAGGTACTTAACACTTTTGTGACTTAGGTGACTTCTCTTCTCTGTGACAATGCCTCCAGCTGCGCTGAAGGTCCTTTCTGACAGGACGCTTGCGGCAGGGCAGGAGAGAAGTTGGATGGCAAATTGGGACAGCTCTGGCCACAGGTCAAGCCTGCGCACCCAGTAGTTCAAGGGTTCCTCATCGCTGTTCACAGCAGTGTGTACATCCACACTTAAGGCCAGGTAGTCGGCTACCTGCCGTTCCAAGTGTTGGTGGAGGGTGGATCCGGAAGGGCTACGGCGAGGCGTTGGACTAAAGAACGTCCGCATGTCCGACATCACCATGAGATCGCTGGAGCGTCCTGTCTTTGACTGCGTGGACACGGGAGGAGGATTAGTGGCAGTGGTACCTTGCTGGCGTTGTGCCGTCACATCACCCTTAAAGGCATTGTAAAGCATAGTTGACAGCTGGTTCTGCATGTGCTGCATCCTTTCCACCTTCCGGTGAGTTGGTAACAGGTCCGCCACTTTATGCCTGTACCGAGGGTCTAGTAGTGTGGCCACCCAGTACAGCTTATTCCCCTTGAGGTTTTTTATACGGGGGTCCCTCAACAGGCAGGACAGCATAAAAGACGACATCTGCACAAAGTCGGATCCAGTACCCTCCATCTCCTCTGGCTCTTCCTCAGTGACGTCAGGTAAGTCAACCTCCTCCCCCCAGCCGCGAACAATACCACGGGAAGGTTGAGCAGCACAAGCCCCTTGTGATGCCTGCTGAGGTTGTTCTCCTGCCGCTGTCCCCTCCTCCTCCTCCTCCCCCAAAGAAACACCTTGCTCATCATCCTCTGAGTCTGACTCGTCTTCTGCACACGACTTCTCTTCTTCCTCCTCCTCCCCCCTCTGTGCTGCCGCAGGTGTTGAGGAAACAGCTGGGTCTGATGAAAATTGGTCCCATGCCTGTTCCTGCCATAACGGTTCCTGGTCACGCTCATTCACAGCTTCATCCGCCACTCTACGCACAGCACGCTCCAAGAAGTAAGCGTAGGGAATTAAGTCGCTGATGGTGCCCTCACTGCGGCTCACCAGGTTGGTCACCTCCTCAAACGGCCGCATGAGCCTGCATGCATTTTCCATCAGTGTCCAGTTGTCGGGCCAGAACATCCCCATCTTCCCAGACTGTTTCATTCTACTGTAGTTGTAGAGGTAGTGGGTCACGGCTTTCTTCTGTTCTAGCAGGCGGGAGAACATGAGCAGGGTCGAGTTCCAGCGAGTCAGGCTATCGCAAATGAGGCGTCTCACCGGCATGTTGTTTTTGCGCTGAATTTCCGCAAAGCATGCCATGGCTGTGTAAGACCGCCTCAAATGCCCACAGAACTTCCTGGCCTGCTTCAGGACATTCGCTAAGCCAGGGTACTTTGCCACAAATCTTTGAACCACTACATTCATGACATGTGCCATGCAGGGTATGTGTGTCAGCTTCCCCATATGCAAAGCGGCAAGCAGATTGCTGCCGTTGTCGCACACCACGTTGCCTATCTCCAGGTGGTGCGGGGTCAGCCACTCATCCACCTGTTTCTTAAGAGCAGCCAGGAGAGCTGCTCCAGTGTGACTCTCCGCTTTGAGACAAGACATGTCTAAGATGGCGTGACACCATCTTACCTGGCATGCAGCATAGGCCCTGCGGAGCTGGGGCTGTGTAGCTGGAGAGGAGAACTGCCACTCAGCCAAGGAGGAGGAGGACAGCGAAGAGCATGTAGCAGGAGGAGAGGAGGTGGCAGGAGGCCTGCCTGCAAGCCGTGGAGGTGTCACAATTTGGTCCGCTGCGCCCTGCTTGCCATCGTTCACCACCAGGTTCACCCAATGGGCTGTGTAGGTAATGTAGCGGCCCTGCCCGTGCTTGGCAGACCAGGCATCCGTGGTCAGGTGTACCCTTGACCCAACGCTCTTCGCAAGAGATGACACCACTTGCCTCTCAACTTCACGGTGCAGTTGGGGTATGGCCTTTCTCGAAAAATAAGTGCGGCCTGGCATCTTCCACTGCGGTGTTCCGATGGCCACAAATTTACGGAAGGCCTCAGAGTCCACCAGCCGGTATGGTAACAGCTGCCGAGCTAACAGTTCCGCCACGCCAGCTGTCAGACGCCGGGCAAGGGGGTGACTGGCCGAAATTGGCTTCTGCTGCTCAAACATTTCCTTCACGGACACCTGACTGCTGCTGTGGGCAGAGGAGCAGGAACCGCTCAAGGGCAGAGGCGGAGTGGAGGAGGGTGCCTGTGAAGGTGGAAGGGAGAAAGCGGCAGAAGCAGATAATGCACCTGATGGAGGTGGAAGAGGAGAAGGAGGGTGGCTTTGCTTTTGTGTGCTGCTGCTGCTTTTGCTCAGGTGGCCATCCCATTGCTGTTTGTGCCTTTTCTCCAGGTGCCTTCGTAAGGCACTTGTCCCTATGTGAGTGTTGGCCTTTCCACGGCTCAATTTTTGTTGGCAGAGCGAACAGATGGCTTTGGTCCGATCTGAGGCACACACATTAAAAAATTTCCACACCGCTGAGCCACCCTGGGATGTGGGCACTATGGGGACCGTCACCTCAGCAGCTGATGCTGAAGGGCAAGTTGGCTGGCTGTACATAGGTGGCGATACATGGTGCCGGACTCTGCCACCAGCTGTTTCTGACGAAGAGCTGCCCCAGCTTCTTTCAGCAACTTTTCTCCTCCTACTACTCTCTGACTCCCCCTCTGAACTGTCCCCCTCTTCATCTCCTCTATTGGAAACATACAGAGGATCTCTATCATCGTCATCATCGTAATCATCCTGCCCAGCTTCGCTTGCCTCAGACAAATCCAAACATGCACCATCAGTAGGTCCTTCATCCTCCTTACACGTTACATCCATAGTGTTGCCGGGTAACTCAAATATATGAGCTGGTGAAAATTCATCCAGCTGTAACACCAATGGCTGTGCATCAGTGATTTCAACACTAAATAATTCTTGCGAAGTGTCAAATGCAGCGGAAGTGGTGCTAGTAGTAGCGCTGGTGGCTGAGCAAGATGAGGTGTTCTGTGTCGCTAAATACTCAACCACGTCCTGACAATCTTGGGAGGTGATGGGACGTGCCTTCTTCCGAGCACTGTACTGTGGGCCAGGTCCACACGAAATTACATTTACACGACCTCGCGCAGATCTGCCGGGTGGCCTTCCTCTGGCTCTGGCACTACCTCTTCCTCTACCTGTTTTGTCCATATTGGGTATGCACGGAGTGGTATATCACACTGCGTGCACTCACGTAGGTAGGTGGGTTCACTTAACTGCACAGGTATGCGCACTGATGCGGTGGGTTCACTGAACAGAACAGGTATACAGTGGTGGGTTCACAGAACAGGTATGCAGTGGCAGGTTCACTGAACACAACAGGTATGCAGTGGCGGGTTCACTGAACAGGTATACAGTGGCGGGTCCACTGAACAGAACAGGTATGCAGTGGCGGGTTCACTAAACAGAACAGGTATACAGTGGCGGGTTCACTAAACAGAACAGGTTTACAGTGGCGGGTTCACAGAACAGGTATGCAGTGGCAGGTTCACTGAACACAACAGGTATGCAGTGGCGGGTTCACTGAACAGGTATACAGTGGCGGGTCCACTGAACAGAACAGGTATGCAGTGGCGGGTTCACTGAACAGGTATACAGTGGCGAGTCCACTGAACAGAACAGGTATGCAGTGGCAGGTTCACTAAACAGAACAGGTATACAGTGGCGGGTTCACTAAACAGAACAGGTATACAGTGGCGGGTTCACTAAACAGAACAGGTATACAGTGGCGGGTTCACAGAACAGGTATGCAGTGGTGGGTTCACAGCACAGGTATACAGTGGTGGGTTCAATGAACAGGTATACAGTGGTGGGTCCACTGAACAGAACAGGTATACAGTGGCGGGTCCACTGAACAGAACAGGTATGCAGTGGCGGGTTCACTGAACAGGTATGCAGTGGTGGGTTCACAGAACAGGTATGCAGTGGTGGGTTCACAGCACAGGTATGCAGTGGTGGGTTCAATGAACAGGTATACAGTGGCGGGTCCACTGAACAGAACAGGTATGCAGTGGCAGGTTCACTGAACAGGTATGCAGTGGTGGGTTCACAGCACAGGTATGCAGTGGTGGGTTCACAGAACAGGTATGCAGTGGTGGGTTCACAGCACAGGTATGCAGTGGTGGGTTCAATGAACAGGTATACAGTGGCGGGTCCACTGAACAGAACAGGTATGCAGTGGCAGGTTCACTGAACAGGTATGCAGTGGTGGGTTCACAGCACAGGTATGCAGTGGTGGGTTCACAGAACAGGTATGCAGTGGTGGGTTCACAGCACAGGTATGCAGTGGTGGGTTCAATGAACAGGTATACAGTGGCGGGTCCACTGAACAGAACAGGTATGCAGTGGCAGGTTCACTGAACAGGTATGCAGTGGTGGGTTCACAGCACAGGTATGCAGTGGTGGGTTCACTGAACAGGTATGCAGTGGTGGGTTCACAGCACAGGTATGCAGTGGTGGGTTCACAGCACAGGTATGCAGTGGTGGGTTCACAGAACAGGTATGCAGCCAGACAGGAACAAGTTAAGCCTAACTAATCTTTCCCTGAGAGACAGTCTGCAGCAGCTCGCCCTACTCTCACTAACGCAGGCAGCACACGAGTGACCGTAATGGCCGCCGCTGCCTGTCTTATATAAGGGGGGGTGGGGCTCCAGGGGCTAGTGTAGCCTAATTGGCTACACTGGGCCTGCTGACTGTGATGTAGAGGGTCAAAGTTGACCCTCCATGTGCATTATGGGGCGAACCGAACTTCCGCAAAGGTTCGCCTGCGGGACGCGAACGCGAACCACTGAAGTTCGCATGGAACCGTTCGCAGGCGAACCGTTCGGCCCAACTCTAATTGCAATCCTAAATTGCAGGCATAAAGTGCTTAAAAACATCAAAACGTCATTGCTTCATTGTGATACGCTAGCCCCTTTACTGCGGCAAGGTAATGATCACGAATGGGAATTGACACATGTACATGCCTTTTGTTTTATTGTTGCAGCTGCAGTGCAGCCAGAAAAATTAGGCAGGCATGTACATGCACCTGAAAAATTAATATAGCGGCCGCTGCTAGGCCTTAAAAATTCAGGAATCCGCCTGGAGTCCGGGACCCTGTTGGTGGTGGCGGATAAGGCAGTCAAGCGGCCTGCAGGCAGAGATGCTGTGTGGGGAGCGACTTAGTCTTGGGACAGGCAGTCACACGGCGTGCAGGCAGAGATGCTGTGTGTGGGGACTGACTTAGTCTTCGGGCGGGCAGTAGCCCTCCGGGATCCATGCCTCATTCATTTTGATAAAGGTGAGGTACTGAACACTTTTTTGACCTAGGCAACTTCTCTTCTCAGAGACAATGCCTCCAGCTGCGCTGAAGGTCGTTTCTGACAGAACGCTTGAGGCAGGGCAAGACAGAAGTTGGGTGGCAAATTGGGACATCTCTGGCCACAGGTCAAGCCTGTGCACCCAGTAGTCTAGAGGTTCATCGCTGCTCACAGTGTCTACATCCACACTTAAGGCCAGGTAGTCGGCTACCTGCCGGTCCAGGCGTTGGTGGAAGGTGGATCCGGAAGGGCTAAGGTGAGGCGTTGGACTAAAGAATGTCCGCATTTCCGACATCACCATGAGATCGCTAGAGCATCCTGTCCTTGCCTGCGTGGACATGGGAGAAGGATTACTGGTAGTGGTACCTTTAATCCGTTGTGATGTGACATCACCCTTAAACACACTGTAAAGCATAGTTGCCAGCTTGTTCTGCAAGTGCTGCATCCTTTCTGCCTTCTAGTGATCTGGAAACATCTCCGCCACTTTGTGCTTATACCGAGGGTCTAGTAGCGTGGCCACCCAGTACAGGTCATTCCCCTTGAGTTTTTTTTATACGGGGGTCCTTCAACAGGCTGGACAGCATGAAAGATGCCATCTGCACAAATTTGGATGCAGATGTACTATCCATCTCCTCTTGCTCTTCCTCAGTGACGTCAGGTAAGCTCTCCTTCTCCCCCAGCCACGTACAATACCATGGGAAAGTTGAGCAGCACAAGCCCCCTGTGATGCCTGCTGCAGTTGTTCTTCTGCCTCCTCATCCCCTTCCAAAAAAATTACCTTCCTCATCATCTGACTCCTCTTCCCTACATGACTCTTCCTCCTCCTCCTCCCCCCTCCTCTGTGCTGCCGCAGGTGTTGAGGAAACATCTGGTTCTGAGAATTGATCCCACAACTCTTCCTCCTGTTCCTGAAACTGTTCCTGCTCACGCTCTTCCACAGCTTGATCCACCATTCTACGCACGGCACGCTCCAGGAAGAAAGCATATGGGATCAAGTCATTAATAGTGCCTTCACTGCGACTCGCCAGGTTGGTCACCTCCTCAAACTGCCGCATGAGCCTGCAGGCATTTCGCATGAGTGTCCAGTACTTCGGCCTGAACATCCCCATCTCCCCAGAGTGTGTCCTTCTACTGTAGTTGTAGAGATACTGTTTGACAGCTTTTTCCTGTTGTAGCAGGCGGCTAAACATAAGGAGGGTGGAATTCCAGTGAGTCGGGCTATCCCAAATCAAGCGTCTCTCTGGCAAGTTCTTTCTCCGCTGAATATCGGCCAAGCGTGCCATGGCAGTGTAAGACCGCCTGAAATGCCCACACAACTTCCTGGCCTACTTCAGGACGTCCACTAAGCCTGGGTACTTTGACACAAATCTTTGAATGACTAGATTCAGCACATGTGCCATGCAGGGTACATGTGTCAGCTTTCCCAAATTCAAAGCGGAAAGGAGATTGCTGCCGTTTTCACACACCACGTTGCCGATCTCCAGCTGGTGCGCGGTCAGCCACTGATCCACCTGTTTGTTAAGAGCAGCCAGGAGAGCTGCTCCAGTGTGACTTTGCGCTTTGAGGCAAGACATGTCTAAGATGGCATGACACTGTCGTACCTGGCATGAAGCATAGGCCCTGGGGAGCTAGGGGTGTGTAGCTGGAGAGGAGATTGCAGCATCAGTAGAGTTGTACTGCCACTCAGCCAAGGAGGAGAAAGAGGATGACAGCGAAGAGGATGTAGCAGGAGGAATAGGAGGAGAAGGAGAGGAGGTGTCTGGTGGCCTGCCTGCAAGCCGTGGAGGTGTCACAAGTTGGTCCACTGCACAGCCACGTACTTCCTGCTTGCCAGTGGTCACCAGGTTGACCCAATGGGCTGTGTAAGTAATGTACCTGCCTTGACCGTGCTTGGCAGACCAGGCATCCGTGGTCAGATGGACCCTTGACCCAACGCTGTGAGCCAGAGATGACACCACTTGCCTCTCAACTTCATGGTAAAGTTTGGGTATCGCCTTTTTAGAGAAAGAATTGCTGCCTGGTATCTTCCACTGCGGTGTCCCAATCACCACAAATTTACAGAAGGCCTCAGAGTCCACCAGCTTGTATAGTAACAGCTGGCGAGCTAACAGTTTTGCCAAGCCATCTGTCAGACGCCGTTCAAGGGGGTGACTGGCAGAAATTGTCCTCTTCTGCTCAAAGATTTCCCTCACGGACGCCTGGCTGCTGCTGTGGGCAGAGGAGTAGGAACCGCTCAAGGTGAGAGGTGGAGTGGAGTAGGGTGGCTGTGATTGTGAAGGTGCAAGGGAGAAAGAGGCTGAAGATGATGCACCTGAAGGAGGAAGAGGGGAAGGAGGGTGACTTTGCTTTTGTTTGCTGCCTTTCCTCAGGTGGTCTTGCCATTGCAGTTTGTGCCTTTTCTCCATGTGCCTTCGTAAGGCAGTTGTCCCTACGCAGGTGTTGGCCTTTCCATGGCTCAAATTTTGGTGGCAAAGAGAACAGATGGCATTGCTCTGATCTGAGGCAGACACAAAAAAATGTCCACACCGCTGAGCCCAGAGGTGATGGCACTATGGTAGCGTCAGCAGCTGACGTTGAAGGGCGTGTTGGCTGGCTGTTCACAGGTGGCTATACATGCTGCCGGACACTGCCACCAGCTGTTTCTGATGATGAGCTCCCCCTGCTTCTTTCAGCAAATCATCTCCTCCTACTCCTCTCTGACTCCCCCTCTGAACTTTACCCCTGGTCATCATGTCTGTTAGGATCCCACGTCGTATCCATGTTAGTATCATCATCATCGTCATCATAATCATCCTCCCCAGCTTCGCTTGTATCAGAAACCTCCAAAACTGCACCAACAGCAGGTACTTCATCATCCTCACATCTTACATCCACAGTGTCGCCTAACTCAGACATATGAGGTGGTGAAACTTGCTTAGCGCCTTCATCTTGTTGTAACAACAATGGTTATGAATCAGTTAATTCCCCACCAAATAACTCCTGCGAAGTGTCAAATGTAGCGGATGTGGTGCTTGTAGTAGCGCTGGTGGCTGCAGAAGATGAGGTGTTCTGTGTTAAATATTCAACTACCTACTGACAATCTTGGGAGTTGATGGGACGTGCCTTCTTCTGAGCACTATACTTTGGTCCAGGGCAACACGAAATCATGTCAGTACGACCTCGAACAGACCTGCCAGGTGGCCTGCCTCTGGGTCTGTCTCTGGCTCTGCCTCTACCTGTTTTGTCCATATTGGGGGGGATGAAGTGAAAGGTATGCACTGACTTGACTAATACAATGTGCAGTCCCACAGGTGCAGTAAAAGGTATGCAGTGACTGGTATTACAATACAATGTGCAGCTGTCACACAGGTGCAGTTAACAGATATGCAGTGACTTGTATATTAAACAGCATGCGGTGACACAGGTACTGTGAACAATTATGCAATGACTAGTATTAGAGATGTGCAGTTGTCACACACACAGGTACCATGAACAGGTGCAGTGACTGGTGGTATATAACACTGTGTGCACTCACGTAGGTAGGTGCACTAAACAGGTAGGTATGCAGTGATTGGTATTACAAATGTTTAGCTGTCACACACACAGGTACCGTGAACAGGTACAGTGACTGGTGGTATATAACACTGCGTGCACTCATGTAGGTAGGTAGGTGCGCTGAACAGGTAGTTATGCAGTGATTGGTATTGCAAATGTGCAGCTGTCACACACACAGGTAGTCACTGAATGTGCTGGGCCTGGCAGTGGTACAGTAGGAAGTACCAAGGGGCCAAGGGCAAGCTAAGACTGACTGACAGGGCTGTATATGCATCACAAGTGTCTGTGGGAAACACACACACAAAAAAATAGATCACAAGAACAAGATTAGCTCTCAAAAGAGCTGTTGAGGGTTGCTTTTTAACAGTATCAGCAAGGAGCAAGCTAACAAGCCTAACACAAGAGCCTAACTAAGCTTCCCCTATGTCTCTTTGCAGACTGCAGCACACCTCTTCCTTCTCTAATTACTGCAGCCACACGAGTAAGTAAAATGGCCGACGCTTCCTGCCTTTTATAGGGGGGGGGGGGCTCCAGGAAGGAGTGTAGCCTGATTGGCTACCCTGCGTCTGCTGACTGTGATGTAGAGGGTCAAAATTGACCCTAATGATGTAGTATAGGGGGCCGGTCGAACTCGCAAATAGTTTGCGGTTCACCGTGAACGCGAATGACCGAACTTTGCGCGAGATGAAATAATTCCAAGAATTTACATTAAAACAAGTTTTCATGAAGTCAAAAGCAGTGCACTCATCTCAAACAAGATAACTCTGTCAAAGTTATTGGATGTTCTATTGAAGTGTTAATGGGTTAAAAGTGCTTTCAAAGGATGATGCACATGCATGCATTGGAAGTGAAGCATACTTGAATTGTACGGTATGCCTCACTGTATGGCCGCACCATCAATGTGGGATGAAACCTTTTGGCAATGCTGCAGTGTGGCTGAAGAGTGATCAAACCGCAATGGATTTAACATAGTGTGTAAGGAGCCTTAGAATACAGGAAGCAAAGGAAGATCAATGAGTGGCGAGAGGGTGTAAATTCTGAACAGAAGGAGTTTTAGTGCACACATAATTCTCCTAATTAAGCTGATGACACGGCACCTTATCTGCGTTCTTTCTGTTCTTCTCATTATAGCTTTAAAGTGCTTTCCCCTTGTTCTAATCATTACGCAGTATTCTTTGTAGAATGTTAGAACCAACCAGCATTAAATACATTTGTACAATATATTGCTAGGGAAATTATCTATAAAAATCACCTCCAAACTCAGCATCTACCTAGTCGGTGTGTCCAGACATTCTCCCATACTGCTTTTCATTTCCATCCATATTACCTACATGCACTCAATCGCTTTAAGGCAAATGTAATCGGAACCAGCCTTCTATCTGCAGTGGATTATGTTAAGAGCCCCATCAAGGATACTCCTCTAAAATGGCAGCCCTCAGGAGTGATTTTGGTACAAATTAGATGATCAGGTCAGTCCAAGATCTATTGGAAGGGATTAGCCTGCATTATCCTACGGTCCAACGAAATATCGCGTTTTAAGCACTCTTTTCAGCATATGCAGAAACCGTTCTACATATCTGTTCAGCTAGCTGTGAGGCACAAAAAAGAGAGAGCGAGAGAAACATTCAGATATTTTTTTTTTTCAGAAGCAGAAAAATAAAATCTGAACAAAATGATTTATAGGACATTAAACTAACATAACTTAAAATCTGCAGTACAAACACATACCAACAACCTAGAGGCTTAGCTTCTCCTGCGCATCCAAGATTCGTACACTACAATCTGTGCTATTAAAATGCTGCAATGCTTGAATCTAATGTAATGCAGGACTGTGGCAGTGGGAAGGGTAAAATGATGATGCAGTAATGATTCATGGCTCTAAGCCCGAGGTGTCTCTTTCATCTCTATGCCAAGTAATCAATTACTTTCTGCTGGCATAGTGCAGACTGACTGATAGCACACACTTTTCTGGAGAAGTGTGCTATTGGAAAATTAGAGCAGGGAGAGAGACATGGTGTCGGACAATGAAACCATGAAGTTCTAATGCAGAATTCATTCAATGCTGATTAAAGAGATTGCTGATATTACATTTCATTATCCCACTAGTGGGAGCAGAAAAGGTCATCTTCTGATTATTTTTATGTCACCATTCAGACAAAAACATATCTATTAGGAAATGCTGGATCGCCTGAAACATAAATGTCATCACTTTGAATGAGGCTGCAAGATATACAACACTATCATCGCAATCTCCATCTCAATATTACGGAGGTTGTGGGGTTGATTTACAAAAGGTTAGAGAACATGGAGAACTCTGGAGAGCGTAAATGATCCAATACCGGAGTGGACTTTTGTTTTTTTAAAGACCCAGTTCATTCTTTTGTTTACCGGAGCATATTGTGTGAAATGTATCTTCATTTGTTATGCATAAAGTTTTATGTATTCACTGCATATACATAATTTTGCTTTATTAATTTTTATTACCTGGCTGGCTGGATTTGCCTTCTTGTGCCAGATGGATGCAGCTTACCTGAGAAAACAAGTAGTCCGTGAGATCTCCAAACTCCTCTCTCCATCCCATCATTGCCAATAGGAGGTCATCAGGCATGGTAGTGTAGACTCTCACTGTGTAACACTAAGGTCATTGGGCCTGATCCAATACACGTTTTCTCCTACGTTTTCTCATAGGTGATATTTTCACATCTTGTCATACAATGCCTTTTAACCACTTGAGGACCTAGGGCTTTCTACCCCTTAAGGACCGGCCACTTTTTTTCCATTCAGACCACTGCAGCTTTCACGGTTTATTGCTCGCTCATACAACCTACCACCTAAATGAATTTTGGCTCCTTTTCTTGTCACTAATAAAGCTTTCTTTTGGTGCTATTTGATTGCTCCTGCGATTTTTACTTTTTATTATATTCATCAAAAAAGACATGAATTTTGGCAAAAACATGATTTTTTTAACTTTCTGTGCTTACAGTTTTCAAATAAAGTAAAATTTCTGTATACATGCAGCGCGAAAAATGTGGACAAACATGTTTTTGATTAAAAAAAAAACCCATTCAGTGTATATTTATTGGTTTGGGTAAAAATTAAAGCGTTTACAAACTATGGTGCAAAAAGTGAATTTTCCCATTTTCAAGCATCTATGACTTTTCTGACCCCCTGTCATGTTTCATGAGGGGCTAGAATTCCAGGATAGTATAAATACCCCCCAAATGACCCCATTTTGGAAAGAAGACATCCCAAAGTATTCACTGAGAGGCATAGTGAGTTCATAGAAGATATTATTTTTTGTCACAAGTAAGCGGAAAATGACACTTTGTGACAAAAAAAAAAAAGTTTCCATTTCTTCTAACGTGCGACAAAAAAAAAATGAAATCTGCCACGGACTCACCATGCCCCTCTCTGAATACCTTGAAGGGTCTACTTTCCAAAATGGGGTCATTTGTGGGGTGTGTTTACTGTCCTGACATTTTGGGGGGTGCTAAATTGTAAGCACCCCTGTAAAGCCTAAAGGTGCTCATTGGACTTTGAACCCCTTAGCGCAGTTAGGCTGCAAAAAAGTGCCACACATGTGGTATTGCCGTACTCAGGAGAAGTAGTATAATGTGTTTTGGGGTGTATTTTTACACATACTCATGCTGGGTGGGAGAAATATCTCTGTAAATGACAATTTGTTAATTTTTTTTACACACAATTGTCCATTTACAGAGATCTTTCTCCCACTCAGCATGGGTATGTGTAAAAATACACCCCAAAACACTTTATACTACTTCTCCTGAGTACGGCGATACCACATGTGTGGCACTTTTTTGCAGTCTAACTGCGCTAAAGGACCCAAAGTCCAATGAGTACCTTTAGGATTTCACAGGTCATTTCGAGAAATTTCGTTTCAAGACTACTCCTCACGGTTTAGGGCCCCTAAAATGCCAGGGCAGTATAGGAACCCCACAAATGACCTCATTTTAGAAAGAAGACACCCCAAGGTATTCCGTTAGGAGTATGGTGAGTTCATAGAAGATTTTATTTTTTGTCACAAGTTAGCGGAAAATGACACTTTGTGAAAAAACACAATTAAAATCAATTTCCGCTAACTTGTGACAAAAAATAAAATCTTCTATGAACTCGCCATACTACTCGGGAGATGTAGTATAATGTGTTTTGGGGTGTATTTTTACACATACCCATGCTGGGTGGAAGAAATACCTCTGTAAATGAAAATTGTTTGATTTTTTTTACACACAATTGTCCATTTACAGAAAGATTTCTCCCACCCAGCATGGGTATGTGTAAAAATACACCCCAAAACACATTATACTACTTCTCCTGAGTACGGCGATACCACATGTGTGACACTTTTTTGCAGCCTAGGTGCGCTAAGGGGCCCAACGTCCTAATCACAGGTCATTTTGAGGCATTTGTTTTCTAGACTACTCCTCACGGTTTAGGGCCCCTAAAATGCCAGGGCAGTATAGGAACCCCACAAGTGACCCCATTTTAGAAAGAAGACACCCCAAGGTATTCCGTTAGGTGTATGGCGAGTTCATAGAAGATTTACACAAGTTAGTGAAAAATGACACTTTGTGAAAAAAAACCAAAAATCAATTTCCGCTAACTTGTGACAAAAAATAAAATCTTCTATGAACTCGTCATACACCTAACAGAATACATTGGGGTGTCTTTTTTCTAAAATGGGGTCCGTTTCTGGGGTTCCTATACCGCCCTGGCATTTTACGGGCCCGAAACCGTGAGTAGTCTGGAAACCAAATGTCTCAAAATGACTGTTCAGGGGTATAAGCATCTGCAAATTTTGATGACAGGTGGTCTATGAGGGGGCGAATTTTGTGGAACCGGTCATATGCAGGGTGGCCTTTTAGATGACAGGTTGTATTGGGCCTGATCTGATGGATAGGAGTGCTAGGGGGGTGACAGGAGGTGATTGATGGGTGTCTTAGGGGGTGGTTAGAGGGGAAAATAGATGCAATCAATGCACTGGGGAGGTGATCGGAAGGGGGTCTGAGGGGGATCTGAGGGTTTGGCCGAGTGATCAGGAGCCCACACGGGGCAAATTAGGGCCTGATCTGATGGGTAGGTGTGCTAGGGGGTGACAGGAGGTGATTGATGGGTGTCTCAAGGTGTGATTAGAGGGGGGAATAGATGCAAGCAATGCACTGGCGAGGTGATCAGGGCTGGGGCCTGAGGGCATTCTGAGGGTGTGGGCGGGGGATTGAGTGCCCTAGGGGCAGATAGGGGTCTAATCTGATAGGTAGCAGTGACAGGGGGTGATTGATGGGTAATTAGTGGGTGTTTAGGGTAGAGAACAGATATAAACACTGCCCTTGGGAGGTGATCTGACGTCGGATCTGCGGGCGAACTATTGGTGTGGGTGGGTGATCAGATTGCCCGCAAGGGGCAGGTTAGGGGCTGATTGATGAGTGGCAGTGACAGGGGGTGATTGATGGGTGACAGTGCCAGGGGGTGATTGATGGGTGGCAGTGACAGGGGGTGATTGATGGGTGATTGACAGGTGATTGACAGGTGATCAGTGGGTTATTACAGGGAAGAACAGATGTAACTAATGCACTGGCGAATTGATAAGGGGGGGTCTGAGGGCAATCTGAGCGTGTAGGCGGGTGATTGGGTGCCCGCAAGGGGCAGATTAGGTTCAGATCTGATGGGTAACAGTGACAGGTGGTGATAGGGGGTGATTGATGGGTGATTGATGGGTAATTAGTGGGTGTTTAGAGGAGAGAATAGATGTAAACACTGCGCTTGGGTGGTGATCTGATGTCGGATCTGCGGGCGATCTATTGGTGTGGGTGGGTGATCAGATTGCCCGCAAGGGGCAGGTTAGGGGCTGATTGATGGGTGGCAGTGACAGGGGGTGATTGATGGGTGGCAGTGACAGAGGGGGATTGATGGGTGATTGACAGGTGATCAGTGGGTTATTACAGGGAAGGACAGATGTAAATAATGCCCTGGCGAATTGATAAGGGGGGGGGGTCTGAGGGCAATCTGAGCGTGTAGGCGGGTGATTGGGTGCCCGCAAGGGGCAGATTAGGGTCTGATCTGATGGGTAACAGTGACAGGTGGTGATAGGTGGTGATTGATGGGTAATTAGTGGGTGTTTAGAGGAGAGAATAGATGTAAGCACTGCGTTTGGGTGGTGATCTGATGTCAGATCTGCGGGCGATCTATTGGTGTGGGTGGGTGATCAGATTGCCCGCAAGGGGCAGGTTAGGGGCTGATTGATGGGTGGCAGTGACAGGGGGTGATTGATGGGTGATTGACAGGTGATTGACAGGTGATTGACAGGTGATTGACAGGTGATCAGGGGGGATAGATGCATACAGTACACAGGGGGGGGGTCTGGGGAGAATTTGAGGGGTGGGGGGTGATCAGGAGGGGGCAGTGGGCAGGGGGGAGATAAAAAAATAGCATTGACAGATAGTGACAGGGAGTGATTGATGGGTGATTAGGGGGGTGATTGGGTGCAAACAGGGGTCTGGGGGGTGGGCAGGGGGGGGGTCTGAGGGGTGCTGTGGGCGATCTGGGGCAGGGGGGGAGAAATCAGTGTGCTTGGGTGCAGACTAGGGTGGCTGCAGCCTGCCCTGGTGGTCCCTCGGACACTGGGACCACCAGGGCAGGAGGCAGCCTGTATAATACACTTTGTAAACATTACAAAGTGTATTATACACTTTGTATGCGGCGATCGCGGGGTTAACATCCCGCCGGCACTTCCGTATAGCCGGCGGGATGTTGCGGCGGGCGAGCGGTGACAGGCGCCGGCGGAGGATCGCGTCACGGATGACGCGATCGCTCCGCCCATGCCCTTAAATGGACCGCCGCCTCTGTGGGTGAGCCGGTCCTTAAGGGCTCCACTTCCCGGCCGCCTCTGTGCTTTATCCGGTCGGGAAGTGGTTAAAGAGACTCTGAAGCAAAAAAAGAAATAAAATATGATATAATGATATGTGTTGTACAGCTAAGAAATAAAACATTAGGAGAAGAGACATATGTCGAATATTGTTTCCAGTACAGGAAGAGTTAAGAAACTCCAGTTGTTATATATGCAAAAGAGCCATTGAGCTCCGTGACTTTCAAAGTAGCAGAGAGCTCTGTCTTCTGAAGCTTATTATCTCAACTGTCAGTCACTGTATTTTCTTTTTCTCTCCAGAGGACAGTTCAAAAGTTCACTCGCCTGCTCTGTAAAATCATTTAGAATGCTGAGTAATGCGTAAACTGCAAATATTAGATAATGATGCAATGTTATAAAAACACTATATAACTGAAAATAAAAATTATGAGAATATTTTCTTTGCTACTAATGTTCTAGTAATTATCTGTACTACACAACCAATTTATTGTATCATATTTTTTTTTTTCGCTTCAGTGTCTCTTTAAGCCACCAGCAAGCAACAAAATACTCTAAATAATTTGGACAGTACTTTTTTTTACATATTTTTGGTACTTTTTCAATTGCAAATGGCTGAAAAGATATTTTAAACAGAAGGTGAAAAATGAAAATGAAAACTTAGGAGAAAAAGTGAATTAGATAATGGGCTTGATTCATTAAGCTGCACTGCACTGTTAAGCAGTGCACCTTAATGTGAAGAAGCGGCCGCAAATGCATGCCTTACATAGCAGCGGCAGCACTCGCTGCTATGTAAGGAGTGGGTCTTCCTTAGGAGCATGCCTTATTTAGATAGAAGTGTACCTTCATATACATAGTTACTATGTATAGGAAGGCAAGCTCCTATCTAAGGAAGGCATGCTCCTATCTAAGTAAGGCACGCTCCTAAGGAAGGCACACTATTATCTAAGGAAGGCACACTCTCAAAGAAGGCACACTCCTTACATAGCAGCAAGTGTTGCTATGTAAGGCATGCATGATCAGCCACTCCTACACATTAAGGTATGCTGTTTTAGCCCTATGGTACGCTGCTTCAAGCCCTATGTTCCAAATTTGCGTCAACACACTTTATGCATGGAGTTTTTCCCTGTGTTGGCACAGGTTTCCTTTGGGTACTCCAGATTCCTCTCACATCCTAAAAACATACATTTTGATTGGTACTGCTAAAAAGATTGGTCTTAAAGCAAACCTGAAGCGAAAATAAATTATGAGGTAATTAATTGTATGTGTAGTACAGCTAAGACATAGAACATTAGTAACAAAGAAAAGAGTTTCATATTTATTCCCAGTACAGGAAGAGTTAAAAAACTTCCATTGAGAAGAGCTTCTCTGAGCTATTCGATTCAACTTGGGTCAAATACAGTCCTGCAGGAAAGTTCAAAGGGTCATTATTGCTGCTTTGTTTTACTGCTTAAAAGACAGCATGCAGTATTAAAACTGCAAATATGAAAGTGTGCAATGTTATAAAAAAAGCAATGTAATTGAAAATAAAAATATGAGACTCTTTCCTTTGCTACTAACGTTCTATTCATTATCTGTATCACACATACAATTCATTATATCATAAGTTTGTAGGGGTTAGATTGTGAGCTCTTTTGAGGGACAGTTATTCACATGACTGTATGGAGAAAAAAGTAAAAGTCAGCTACATCCTCCAAAAGACCACCAATCCAGAGTTGAGACCCTCTAAGCCAGGGGTCTCAAACTCGTGGCCCGCGGGCCATTTTCGGCCCTCGATACAATATTTTGTGGCCCTCGCCGGCAAAAGCTTCCTTATAGTTCGCTTCAGTGCTCCCAAGTAATCTGCCGCATCCCCACCGATAAACGAGGGCTGCAGAGCCCCCAAATCGCCCGGGGGGCAATCCGCCGGCATTTCCTGGAAGGGGCAGAGCTTTCAGCTTCAGCTCTGCCCCTCCTCACGTCAATCGCTGCATGGATTGCCGCCTCTCCCCGCCCCTCTCTGTGAAGGAAGAGTGAGAGGGGCGGCAGAGGCGGCGATGCGCCGCGATTGTGAAATCCCTTATGCGGCCCAGCCTCATTCTGACTTTGCCTCCTGCGGCACCCCAGGTAAATTGAGTTTGAGACCCCTGCTCTAAGCATATCTGACAAGGGCTTTTTGGATATGCTCTCATTACCATGTTACCATCTCTGTATGCCCATCGCCATTCTGTGCCTGCATGAGTATGGTCTGTGCCTCCTTAGTAGTGCAAAGCCGTTTGTACATGTTTTTTCCTCCATGCTTGGGCATCTTCCTGCTATTGTGCAGGCAGAGATTATACTGTTGCATGAGCAATATGGCAGCATTTGTAGATGGTACATAGCTGTAAAGTGGAAGAGGGTCCTGACCATCAGTGGTGGGGTTGAGGAAGACATTGGAGGATAAATCCAGAGGCTTCCCTCTACTGAGGTAAGTATCTGACTTTTTCCTTTTACAGATTTATTTTAAGACTATGTGGCAACTCTGCACCTGCAGCGCAGCAGAGTCTTATCATCAACCTATCTAGTTTGTGCCTTATTTGTAATAAAACATTTACTATTCTCACATCCTCCCCAGTGTCTTCATAAAAATACATGCCAAACGAACCCCTGGGTCATGTGACTAACTTTTACAAAGGAATTTTTTTCTGTAACTGCTGCAACAAATACAAAATTCTGTGGGTAATGGCATACAGACATGTTCACTTTCCCTAAAATTAAAAATTCCAGAAGGGTGAACTAGTGTTTTCTAATACATGGAAAAAGTTTGCAACCTTGGTCTACATTACATTAACCTCTTGACGACCGCATCACGCCGATGGGCGTGGCCGCGGCGGCAGCCCCAGGACTGCCTAACGCTGATTGGCGTAAAGTCTTGGGGCTCTGTTTTGCAGGAGATCGCGCGCAGGCTTCAGTCTCCGGGCGGCTATTGCCGAGACTGTTAGACGGTGTGATCGCCATCTATTTACATGGTGCAGCGCTGCGATCAGCAGCAGCGCTGCACTGGGGACAGCCGTGTGACACGGCTGTCCCCCTGGGGGTCAAGAGAGCGATCGGCTCTCATAGGGTGAAGCCTATGAGAGCTGATCGCTATGATTGGCTGGCTGGGGGGAGGGAGGGAGGCAATTTAAAGAAACAGGGTTTGTTTTTTTTAAAAGGCAATACTAATATTTATAAAAAAAAATAAACATGGGGGAGCGATCAGACCCGACAAACAGAGAGCTCTGTTGGTGGGGAGAAAAGGTGGAGGGATCACTTGTGTGCTATGTTGTGCGGCCCTGCAGCTTGGCCTTAAAGCTACAGTGGCCAATTTTACTAAAAAAGGCCTGTCACTAGGGAGGTTTAGCACTGCAGTCCTCAAGAGGTTAAAATACAATGATAATTACAGTTAGTGAGCTACTGTTTGTGTTATTAAGAATAAAATTGCCTCTCTCTCCCTCTTAACATTCGTTGAATAATTTCTGCTATAACAAAATAAGTTGATAAAACAATTTCAGCTATGTTTAACAAAAATACCCAAAGTATGGGTTTAAAATAAATATTTACTTCATGTTCTTCTTTATACAATCCTATAAAATTATAATTGTGGTTGGAATCAAATATGTTCTTTAATATCAAAGTTGAAGGTTATGTAATGAAAATTAATGTGCTCTTCAAGAAATAATATTTGTATTTTGAAACATCGTTATGCTAAATGGACACATTTAACAGATTCAGGAAATGGTTTAGGATCAATAATGGAGCTCAGCTAAAAGAATACATATAAAATGTAAAGCCATAGACTTTTTTTTTATTATGTCTGTATATGAACTTAACTACGGAATTAGTCATTTTAAAGGGAAGTTTTCAAAATGAATCAATTCTATGTAATGTCTACTTATTTGAAATAGTTTTGGTTTTATGTATAATCATAAAGCTGAAAATGAAACACTTTGCAATGTAGAATGGAGTTTGAAAGTGAATATTGCTGCTCAAACTTTACAAAAACAGTACACTGTGAAGTGACCAATTGCAACACATGCTTCTCCAACTCAGTGGACCTTATAATAGTTAGTACTGTATAGAAAGGCTTCACTCTACAATGTCAATATTTTAAACAGTTTTGCTATTTTTGAAAAAAATCAAATGTATGTGTGTGTGAGTCCTCTGGGCTCTGCAGAGGATCAAACAAGAGCGGTTTAAAGTGAACCTCCAGACTAAAAATCTACTCAGCAGCACTGAAAAGGCTTAGTGTTCCTTTAACTGTTTCACAGCATCAGAACTTTATTTTTGTTACCCAAGCCTAATTTTTAGCTGCACAGAAGAAAACTGCCGAGGCATTTTTACCCTGATGCTGTGCAAAGCATGATGGGATTTCTTTTTTTTTCGTTATACAAAGTTTTTTATTGTAAATTGTAACAGGTAAGATAGACAGTTCACTACAAATTATTCGGATACACAGCTCATTGTACAAATGTGGAACAATGAAAGAGAGGTAACATCATTATACTTAACAGGACAAGTCATTAATCAGGAGGAGAGCCCCTTATCTGACATTTACACAACCCTTAGGGTAGTCATCAAGGGGGGGAGCCCAATTACTAAAACCGGCGGGACCAGATGGCCATAAGGCCACCTGCCAGTGTAGGCATATCATCTGGTTTGACTTGTAGTTGGTTTCCAAGAAGAGAAATGGCTATAAGTAATAACCTTTAACCTTAACATATAGAACATAGGGAACAGACATAACAAACCAAGGTCTAAGCATTATTAGCTAACGACAGACTCTGATGTCATCATTGAATATTGAGAAGAAAATTGCATATACATAAACCTAAGCCAGGGGTTTCTAACCAAGATTTAGGGATAATGTAGTGTTCAGATTTAACTCCTAATCTAGCTCTGATCTTTTGCTCTAGTTGAATGTTTGAACAGGTAGAGGATAGTACATTTCGAAATACCAAGTTTTCTTGGGATTTCCAGTTCGAAGAGATTGTATAGAGTGTGTTCAGGATGAGATGGGCAATAATGTATTGTAGTCTAGATTGGGAGGAATTTTATCTATGTCGACCATCAATAAGGCTAAAGAAGGGCATAATTTGAAGCCAGGAAGGCATGTTCTGCTAATATGAGATTCTACTTCTGTCCAAAGTGGTGAGACTTTAGGACAGCTCCAAAACATATGTAGGTAGGTACCGGTGTCAGAGTTGCATTTCCAGCAAGTCAGGAAGGCATTAGGTGCAAATAAGGCAATCTTCCTCAGGGTTATGTACCATCTATAGAGAATCTTACGAGAATCTTCCCAGTGGGTGTTACATTTGGACAGTCTAGAGATCATGTTGTTGGATTTGATTAGTTGAGGTACCAAGATATCTCTATGAAGGTCCGTAGACCAAATTCTGCAGTATCGTAGTAATGGTGAAGTCTTGCATGTTCTAATTGTTTCATACCAAACAGAAATGACACCCTTATAATGGCCTTTAAAGTTAAGCATGGTTAAAATTTCAGGTTGTATAGAAGGTGGACATAGATTTTTAGAGGAGATCAGATGATACAGTCTTTGGTAAGTAAAGAGTTGGTTTGGGGGGAGATGGAATTGGCTGCTTAATGAACTGAAGGATTTGAGTTGGTTGTTTACGAAAAGGTCAGAGAAGGAGGATATTCCCAGTTGATTCCATACCGACAGGTTTAGGTCTGGTGTGAAATATCTGAGGGCTCTTAAATTAGTCTGAATTACAGTGGAGTTAGATTTGAGGGGGGGGGGGGGGTGTTTAAAAAACCTTTCCCAGGCTTTTAATGAAGCTTGTATGGAAGGATACGGATTTGGGGGACGTTTTTGCCCCCATTATAAAGCTAGTTAGTAAGTCCCTCAAGTTTGCTCCTGTGAGGAGTTGTTCAAGTTGTACCCAGGGTCTATCTGAAGACCACCAGTGTCTGATCATATCTAGGTTTGCAGCCTTATAATATGATTTGATACAAGGTAAACCCATACCTCCAAATTTTTTGATAGGGTCATTATCTTGTGTGAGGTACAAGGTTTTTTCCATTCCAGACAAAGTTATTGATGCATTTTTGAACATCAATAAACCAAGTTTTATTAATAGGAATATGTAGGGTTTGGAAAATGTAAAGGATCTTTGGGAGGATAAATAGTTTGAAAGCTGCTATTCGGCCTGACCATGAGAGATGAAATTTAGACATATTACTTAGAGCATTCTTTTTTAACCTCTGAAAGTAACGGAATGAAATTATACTTAAATAGGGCTGATAAAGATCTGGTTAGGTGAATACATAGGTAGGGAACCGCTTCCTCTGCCAAAGAAAAGGCAAATGCTTGTCTTAGTTTAGAACTTAGATCATTGGATAAGTTTAGGTCTAATCCTATAGATTTGTTTTGATTCAATTTGTACAGAGATGCATCTGCAAAGCTGGTTAAATCCTGCAGTAATGATGGGAGGGAAATCAGTGGATTTGTTAATAATAAAGCTACATCATCCTCAAATAGGCTGATGAGGTGGGAAGAGCCTTTGTACTGCACACCTGTAATAAGCGGATTAAAACATATTTTTTGGGCAATCGTTTCCATGATTAACACGAAAATGATAGGTGACAGGGAGCAGCCTTTGCGTGTTCCATTGGAAATGGAAAAGGAATTGAATATAAAGCCAGCTGCATTGACTTGGGCTGAGGAAGCAGTGTACAAAGCCATCATAGCAGATATAATAGTTCCTCAAAACCCAAATTTCAGTAGAGCGGCTCTTAAGAACTGCCAGTGGACCCTGTTGAATGCCTTCTCTGCGTCCAGAGTAAGGAACAGAGAGGGCACCCGACAGAGCTCCACATGGCGTAAGGCAGCAGCCATTCTTCTAGTAGCATCTGATGCTTGATGGTTTCTTGTAAACCCTACTTGATCCTGGGCTAATAATGAGGGGGTAATTAACATGAGCCGGTTTGCTAAGAGTTTTGCATACAATTTTATATCAGAGTTCAGCAAAGAAATCGGTCTGAAGTTGGTCACAGAACTTTGATCTTTTCCTGTCTTGGGAATAACTGTAATAATAGCTTTTAAATATTCCGGAGGGATTGTGCCCGAGGAGACAAATTTATTAAATAGATCTGTAAGCAAGGGGGAGAAAATATCTGCAAATTTGATTAAATATTCGTTGCTGAAGCCATCTGGGCCAGGGGCTTAGTTTAGTTTAAGGGATTTTATTGCGGAACGAATATCTTTTTCCGTAAAGGGGGAGCTGAGGGTATCTAGCTGTGATGAGGATAACTTGGGGAGTTGAATAGAATCCAAAAAGGAATCTATTATTTCAGGAGTTGGTTGATGAGTAGTTGAGTCAGAGTTTAGGTTTAGTGTTGGGCGAACACCTGGATGTTCGGGTTCGCGAACGTTCGCCGAACATGGCCGCGATGTTCGGGTGTTCGCGCCGAACTCCGAACATAATGGAAGTCAATGGGGACCCGAACTTTTGTGCTTTGTAAAGCTTCCTTACATGCTACATACCCCAAATATGCAGGGTATGTGCACCTTGGGAGTGGGTACAAGAGGAAAAAAAATAGTTGAAAAAGAGCTTATAGTTTTTGAGAAAATTGATTGTTAAGTTTCAAAGGAAAAAATGTCTTTTAAATGCGGAAAATGTCATTTTTCTTTGCACAGGTAACATGCTTTTTGTCGCCATGCAGTCATAAATGTAATAAAGATAAGAGGTTCCAGGAAAAGGGACCGGTAACGCTAACCCAGCAGCAGCACACGTGATGGAACAGGAGGAGGGCGGCGCAGGAGGAGAAGGCCACGCTTTGAGACACAACAACCCAGGCCTTGCATGAGGACAAGAAGCGTGCGGATAGCAATGCATTTTGTCGCCATGCAGTCATAAATGTAATACAAATAAGAGGTTACGTAAAAAGGGACTGGCAACGCTAACCCAGCAGCAGCACACGTGATGGAACAGGAGGAGGCCACGCTTTCAGGCGCAACCCAGGCCTTGCGTGCGGATAGCAATGCATTTTGTCGCCATGCAGTCATAAATGTAATACAGATGAGAGGTTCAATAAACAGGGACTGGAAACGCTAACCCATCACAGATGTTCATTGTTCATGTTACTTGGTTGGGGTCCGGGAGTGTTGCGTAGTCGTTTCCAATCCAGGATTGATTCATTTTAATTTGAGTCAGACGGTCTGCATTTTCTGTGGAGAGGCGGATACACCGATCTGTGACGATGCCTCCGGCAGCACTGAAACAGCGTTCCGACATAACGCTGGCTGCCGGGCAAGCCAGCACCTCTATTGCATACATTGCCAGTTCGTGCCAGGTGTCTAGCTTCGATACCCAATAGTTGAAGGGTGCAGATGGATTGTTCAACACAGCTACGCCATCTGACATGTAGTCCTTGACCATCTTCTCCAGGCGATCGGTGTTGGAGGTGGATCTGCACGCTTGCTGTTCTGTGGGCTGCTGCATGGGTGTCAGAAAATGTTCCCACTCCAAGGACACTGCCGATACCATTCCCTTTTGGGCACTAGCTGCGGCTTGTGTTGTTTGTTGCCCTCCTGGTCGTCCTGGGTTTGCGGAAGTCAGTCTGTCGGCGTACAACTGGCTAGAGGAGAGGGAGGATGTCAATCTCCTCTCTAAAGTCTCCACAAGGGCCTGCTGGTATTCTTCCATTTTGACCTGTCTGACTCTTTCTTCAAGCAGTTTTGGAACATTGTGTTTGTACCGTGGATCCAGAAGGGTATAAACCCAGTAATTGGTGTTGTCCAGAATGCGCACAATGCATGGGTCGCGTTCAATGCAGTCTAGCATGAATTGAGCCATGTGTGGCAGAGTCCTGCCAGAATCCTCATCATCCTCTTGTGAGCATTGTGATAGTTGTGATGCATCATAGTCGTCACCTTCTTCCTAGTCTGCTTCTGCTGACCATTTGCGCTGAATTGTGGAAGTCCAACGTGCACCGCTCTGGCCCTTGTCAGTGGAGGCATGAAATTACTGCTCCAACTCCAGCTGTTCCTCCTCCTCTTCTTTGTCATAGCTGCTGGGGCCAGCGTTTCCTAAAGCAGATGGCCTGATGTTGGTATATCTCCTTCAGATTCCCCCAGTTGTATCATGACAGCTGTTTCCTTGATTTTCAACATTGACTTCTTCAGTAAACACAGCAGTGGTATGGTAATGCTGACTGAAGAGTTGTCACTGCTCACAAGCAACGTGGATTGCTCAAAATTTTGGAGGACTTGGCAGAGGTCCAACATGTTGGCCCAATCGGATCCACAGAAGCTTGGCAGCTGTCCGGATGCGCCTCGGTACTGCGCCGTCATGTACTGGACCACTGCACTCTTCTGCTCGCAAAAGCGGGCTAGCATGTGCAACGTAGAATTCCAGCGCGTAGGGACATCACACAGCAAGCGATGATGGGGGAGATTGAAGTGCTCCTGCATCTTGGCGAGTGCCCCCGAAGCAGTACTGGAATTTCTACAATGTCTGGCCACTCGTTGCACCTTCAACAGAAGATCGGCCACGCCTGGGTATGTCCTCAGGAACCGCTGAACTACTAGGTTCATCACGTGCGCCAGGCAAGGGATGTTTGTCAGCTTAGCCAACCTTAAAGCGCGAATGAGATTACTCCCATTATCACACACAACCATGCCCGGTTTCAGGTCCAGCGGTGCCAGCCACAAATCCGTCTGTTCCTTTATTCCCCTCCAAATTTCTTCCCCTGTGTGCTGCTTATCCCCAAGGCAGATCAGCTTCAGCAACGCTTGCTGACGCATGCCAACAGCTGTGCTGCACTGCTTCCACGATCCTACTGCTGCTGGGTTAGCGTTTCCGGATGAGGTACAGCTTTGAGATGCGTTGGAGGAGAAGGAGTCAGAGAGGTAGGTGCTGCTGTTGTTATCCAGTGGGAGGGATGGCGGTGCAGCTGTTTGCGGCGTGGGCAACACCCGCGCCGTAGCAAGTGAGGAATCGCTGCCAGGCTCCACAAGGTTCACCCAGTGCGCAGTAAGGGAGATGTATCGACCCTAGCCGAACGCACTCGTCCAAGTGTCAGTGGTGAGGTGAACCTTGCAGGCAACGGCATTCTTCAAGCTTCGGGTTATTTTGCTGACCACGTGCTCATGCAACTCAGGCACTGCAGAGCGCGCAAAGTGGTAGCGGCTGGGAACCACGTAACGTGGGATGGCCACTGACATCATGCCCTTGAAGCTGTTTGTCTCCACCACTCGATATGGCAGCATTTCGCAGGCCAGAAGCTTGGCTATGCTGGCTGTTAGTGCCACGGCCCGGGGGTCATTTGCTGGCAATTTCCTCTTGCGCTCAAACATCTCCGAGACAGACAACTGAACCGTAGGGCTGCACACTGAAGGGCTGTTGGTTGTTGTGTTTGATGAAGACTGGGAGACCTCAAGAGCACTATTCCGGAAAGTGACAGTGTCAGCGTCGTCTGATGTTTGTGAATGTTGTTGTGAACCACGCAATGGCTGGGCTACTGCTGCTGCTGAGGAGGGTCTGGTGGTGAGTCTGGTGACCCCAAGGGAGGCAGTGTTGCTGGTACCCTGTCCTGCCACGTTTGCCCACAGAGTGGGATGTTTGGATACCATGTGGCGGGTCATGCTGGTGGTGGAGAGGTTGTTAATATTTCCCCCCCTGCTCAGGCGGGTCTTGCACACCTTGCAAATCACCATGGTACCATCCTCACTGCAGTCTTCAAAGAAAGGCCAGACTTTGGAGCACCTGCCTTGCTGGCGATTTCTGTTTGCGCCTCTTTTGCATCTCACTTGAACTTCCACGCTTGTGGTGCCTGAAATTTCGCGCCGCCTACCTTGTGGCACAAGGCGAACTCGTGCAGCAGTGGGTTCTTCAACAGACTCATCTGTGCTGCTACGACGGCGATGTTCTCCTTCACATACAAAATCTGGGTCTGTGTCCACATTGTCCAAACCCTCCTCTTCCATCTCCTCAAACTCGTCATATGTGATTGTGGGCCGCCGCCGTGGAGTAGAGCTCCCCAGAACAACCTCTGCGCAGCTCACTCCAACGTCATCTTCTAGATCTTCTCGGCCGACCTCCTGCAATTGAAACCCCTCCTGCCCAATTTGCTCTGGGATTTGGGTTTCAAAGTCCTCGGACTCGCCTTGCATTTCAGTGCGCGGTGCATTTCCCACAGTAAATGGTTGTGAATCCGGGCACAACATTTCTGGCTGTTCCATTGACCTTTGAAAGGTGGAAGTTTGTTGGGCTGGGAATAGCTCCTGCGAATACCCCATTGTGTCCTGAGGAAATTCTTTGGACTGGTTATTTGGCAGTTGTGTGCGTGGTGTCGCTGCCGGTTGTGTCAGCTTTGTGCCCACTGGCTCCTTGTAACTGGCTGAGGACTCGGACCTCGTGCGTGATGTGCTGGTGCTGCTTAACCCACTGCTGGACGCTTGAGAGGTCATCCAATTAATTATCTGGTCCTGTTCTTTTGGATTTGTGAGGGTTGATTTCCTGGACAGCATGGGCGGTATTGAGTGGGTTTTCTTCGGTGCTCCACTGTGGCCTGTACGTGAACTGTCAGGGGAAACACCTCTTCCCTTGCCCCTCCCTCTTTCACAGGATTTTTTCTTCATTTCACTTATCCTTAAAGTACACGCTGACTGGCAGCAGTACAGTGGCAGTACAGAAATGCTATATAGTGGTGGGTGAGTGGTGTACTACTATTCCCAGCAGCGACACAGAGCACAATGCTATACAGTGGTGGGTGAGCATTGTACTACTATTCCCAGCAGCGACACAGAGCACAATGCTATACAGTGGTGGGTGAGCGGTGTACTACTGTTCCCAGCAGCGACACAGAGCACAATGCTATACAGTGGTGGGTGAGCGGTGTACTACTATTCCCAGCAGCGACACAGAGCACAATGCTATACAGTGGTGGGTGAGCGGTGTACTACTATTCCCAGCAGCGACACAGAGCACAATGCTATACAGTGGTGGGTGAGCGGTGTACTATTGTTCCCAGCAGCGACACAGAGCACAATGCTATACAGTGGTGGGTGAGCGGTGTACTACTATTCCCAGCAGCGACACAGCACAATGCTATACAGTGGTGGGTGAGCGGTTTACTACTATTCCCAGCAGCGACACAGAGCACAATGCTATACAGTGGTGGGTGAGCGGTGTACTACTGTTTCCAGCAGCGACACAGAGCACAATGCTATACAGTGGTGGGTGAACGGTGTACTACTGTTCCCAGCAGCGACACAGAGCACAATGCTATACAGTGGTGGGTGAGCGGTGTACTACTATTCCCAGCAGCGACACAGAGCACAATGCTATACAGTGGTGGGTGAGTGGTGTACTACTATTCCCAGCAGCGACACAGAGCACAATGCTATACAGTGGTGGGTGAGCGGTGTACTACTATTCCCAGCAGCGACACAGAGCACAATGCTATACAGTGGTGGGTGAGCGGTGTACTACTGTTCCCAGCAGCGACACAGAGCACAATGCTATACAGTGGTGGGTGAGCGGTGTACTACTATTCCCAGCAGCGACACAGAGCACAATGCTATACAGTGGCGGGTGAGCGGTGTACACAGAGTGGCAGTAAACACAATGCTATATAGTGTGGGTGAGCGGTGTACTACTGTTCCCAGCAGCGACACAATGACTAGGGGGACCCTGGCTAGCCTGGCTGGAGAGAGAACTACCCTGCCTGCCTACCCAAAGCTAAACCTACAGACAAATAGCGGAGAAATTACGTGGATCGGGTATTTATTTACCCAAAGCACGTGACCCGCTCGGCCAATCACAGCGCTAGCCGAACGTTCGGGGAACGTTCAGCCATGCGCTCTTAGTTCGGCCATACGGCCGAACGGTTTGGCCGAACACCATCAGGTGTTCGGTCGAACTCGAACATCACCCGAACAGGGTGATGTTCTGCAGAACCCGAACAGTGGCGAACACTGTTCGCCCAACGCTATTTAGGTTATATAAT
Source organism: Hyperolius riggenbachi (assembly GCF_040937935.1). Taxonomy (NCBI): domain Eukaryota; kingdom Metazoa; phylum Chordata; class Amphibia; order Anura; family Hyperoliidae; genus Hyperolius; species Hyperolius riggenbachi. The sequence continues at coordinate 94,607,331 of NC_090655.1, read as the reverse complement.
TTTGCATAGTATTCGCAAAATAAATCTGCGATATGTTTCGGGTTCGTTACTATTGTTTTGGTAGAGGGGTTAGTCAAGGAGTGTATTTTTGTTTTCAGTTGTTTATGTCGTAGAAGGTTGGCTAAATATTTTCCAGCCTTGTTGCTTTGGGAATAAAAATTAAGTTTTGATTTTTGCAGTAGGTAATCATATTGAGAGTGGAGGATATTAGCTAATTCTTGCCTGAGTGAGAACAATTCTTTTTCTAAAGATATATTGGGAGAATTTTTATGTAGATTTTCCTTGTCCTGTATCTGGGACAGCAATGAGGAATATCTTTCTAATCTTTTTTTTTTTTGATGCGGGAACCTCTTATAAGTATGCCTCTATAGAAGGCTTTAAGAGTAGACCAGACAGAATCTAGACCGACTTCCGGAGTCCGATTTAATTGCGGAAACTCTTTGATTTCCTCAGATATTTTGCAAACGAAGGAGTCATCAGACAATAGTGAGGTGTTTAGTTTCCAAAGGAAAGGTTTGTTTACAGAGAGACCATCTTCTAGTGTAATACTGACTGGGGTGTGAGCGGAACATATTCGGGGGCTGATTGAGGTGTCAGACACTTTTTGCAGGAGTATCTTATCTGTAAGGAAGAAATCTATCCTGGAGTATGTTTTGTGAACAGTGGAGAAATATGAGTAATCCCTCTCAGAGGAGTGCAGAATGCGCCATGGATCGAATAAATTGTACCAATGCATCTGCTTATCTATGAGGGTTATTTTATGTAGTGATTTAGAGGAAGAATCCAACCTAGAAGGTTGAAAAACGCATTGAAATCACCCCCTATAAGTTATAGACCTTTTTGGATAGATTTTATTTTTGCAAAAAATTTCTGAGTAAAGGCCCATTGAGCTGTATTAGGACCATAAAGAGAGACTAATGTAAGCAATTCCCCATTAATATGGCCAACAAAAATAATATACCTTCCCTGTGGATCGGTGAAAATAGTAATAGGATCAACCTTGAGGTCTCTATGGAAGGCCATCAACACGCCCCTTTTTTTCTTTTGGAAAGTACTGTGGTATATTAAAGGATATGCCTTATGAGAACAGAGATGAGAATCTTTCTCGAGGAGGTGTGTCCTGGATAAAGATAATATGAGGGTTTAGGGGTATGATTTCCCTCCACATAAGGTGTCTCTTACATGGAGAATTGAGTCCCCAGACATTTAAAGATGTTATCTTCAAGGGCATTGTGAGGGGAACATAGCTTTAAGCAGATGTGGATATACATTGCATGAATAATGACATCCTTGTACAGTTGCAGAATATGGAGACCTTGGAATAGAAACAACTACATAACAGTGACTAGACTTATAAAACATAGATTTGTCATATGAACTTATAACTTTCATACAATGTACATTAAGTGATAGAAAACTTAGCAAAAAGCAAAAAGCTTTAGCTGTAATGTGTGTCATAGTTCGTAGAACACACTCAGTGGGGGGAATACAGGGATTCTGTGAAACCACAGAGAAAGGGCTAAGTGGAGCCTGAAGGAGAGCAAACAGTTGCTTTTATTTAATGATTAACTCTTTGGTGCCATTCCTGCTGTAATTTAGAAGAGCCAGAGGAGGAGCCAGGGTGGTCATTTAGCTCAGGAATCTGCAGCTTAAGCTGGTGAAAAAGTTTCTTGCCATTAGAGGTGGAGGAGATCACATACAGCTTGCTTTGAAAAGATAAAATCAGTTTGGTCGGGAGTCCCCATTTGTAGGGAATTTGCATATTGCGAAGAGCTTTAGTGAAAGGTTGTAGGTCATGTCTGAGAGATGATGTATTTGCAGACAGGTCAGCATAAAGGTGGATATTTGCATAAGGATCTGGTAAAGAGCCTGATTTACGAATAGAGTTCATAAGGTCATCTTTCACATGGTAAAAAAGAAATCTGGCCAAGACATCTCTAGGGACTGAGTCTGGAAGATGTGAAGGTTTGGGTAAGTGGTGGGCCCGGTCAATCGTGAGCTCAATGTCTGCAGTATCAGGAAGAACTGTCTTCGCTAACTTTTGAATAAAATGCTTAAGTTCAGTAGATTGTACTTGCTCCGGAATGCCTCTGAATTTAATATTGTTGCGGCGACTGCGGTCCTCTAAATCAGCTGCCTTAGCCTTTAACCAACTGATATCATTAGATTGGGCTGTGAAAGCATCCACCATTATATTGTGTTCTTTAGTGAGTTCCTCTATTTTATCTTCCGTGACTGTGACCCTGTCACCTAGGGATGCAATGTCTGCACGTATATCTGCTATAAGAGCAGAGATATCTGCCATGAGTGATGTTCTGAAAGACAGGAGAATGTCTTTAATAAAAGTCTGCGTGGCTGCAGTTTCAGAGGCAGGGAAGGATTCTATCATCGCTGCACATGAGTTAAGTGAGGGCAGGGCTGGGGCTAGAGGGCTTACCCGATCTTTAAAGGAGTCCCTTCTGGGTCTAGACTTGGCTGGACTGTCAGAGGGTGACGAATGATGTTCAGCTTGTGCCTCCTCCGACTGTGTGAGTGGTGAAGCTGCGTCTCGTTTGTTTTAGAGGTCGCGTGAGGTCCGTGCTGGGGATCAACGCCATCTTGTGTCATGCCTGTCTTGCGAGCTGGCTGGGACCGGAAGAAATCTGAGACTTTCCTTGGTTGTGGAGGGCTTCTTTTCCTCCATTTGGGGTTGACTACCTCCAGCTGCATCTCCTCTTCCATTTAACATTTGGAAGCCTGCGGTATGTGCTTGCTTTGAGCCGATTTTAGTGCTCTCCGTCGGGAGCTCAGCTACACAGCGTCCTTTCCATCCAGCTTGCTAGCCATGCCCCCCCTCCCCCCCCTGATGATGTTGTTCTCATCTGCTGTTTTGGTGCAATTTTTTTTTTAATATGAGATTTGAAGCATAGCGCGCACAGCTGGGAGGGGTGATCAGCACACTGGACAGTTGGAACTGTGTCTCATGCTTCCTGTTACCTCCTTTCAACCAAAAAGACGGCTGCCTCTATGAAAAAGATGGCTGCCCCTATAAAATCACAAACATTTGCATTTTTTAAAATAAGGTGGGTAAGAGATTATATTACCTATCTATTTTAATTAACATAACTAATGTAACTTAATGACAGTATGTTTGTTTAGGCTTAGTCCCCTTTAAAGAATTTCCTATGAGAAATATTTAACTTTTCTTGAATAGATTACCAGGGCCATGTGTATGGCTGATATTGTGGTAAATCCCCTCCCACCATGTGAAGTCAGGGCCATGGCCCTGACAGTTTGCTGTCTGGGAACCTTGTTGTATTGTGGGGAATAACGGCTGTTTACAACTGCCAAGCAAGCAGTATATCCGACTGTGTGCAGAACTCACAGTAAATAAACATTCCACAGAGATCACCTGGCAGAACTAAAGATGTTGTCACCTGTAATAAGTTTCAGAATTTAAATCAGGGAAAAAAATGATTTTACAGTGGGCAAACACTGACTAAACAATTTCTGAATTAGGATATGGTGAAGAAGCAAACATTTGGCACTGCTGATATGTGATAGACTCAATGTGATAGACTCATTACAAGCATGTGGCAGGATGCTATATACAGAAGTTAGGCCCACTAAAGTTAGACCCAACGTCTGTGTCCAGCATCCACTACACCACTCTCCCTTCCAGAGTATGGTAGGACCACTTTTATCTCACAAGTTTGTGCAATGGCAGGACTTTGTTATGCTTCCTGTCATATGTTTGCAATGAGTCTATCACATTAAAGACACATTATCCACCATGGTCTCTGATGAAGCAGGGCTAGTCCCTGCAAAACAGCTGTCAGACTTCGCCATCCCCCCACTGCTGTAACTTGTGTGTGTCTACCCAGCCACTAATAAAGGGTATTTTAGCAGCTGTGCCCATCTCTCTTCATCTCTACCTGACTGAATTGTGGAATATTTTTGTAGCACGCTGCAGGTAAGCCCAGTGTGGTTGTATCCGTCCCTGCTGCATTTAGTGCCAGTGTATTCAACCCTCTTTGCAACCAAAGAAATAAAGATTGTCTTTGACATCTATCAGAAGTGTGGCCATTGTTCATTGTGTATGTATAGTAGGGGTGTTGAGAAATACAGTATATGGTCTTTAACCACCTGCAACTCTGATCTCATGGTATATATGCTTACCCATGTGGGCTAGATCACATGGGCAAAATGACCCACAAATCAAAAGAATGAGTGAAGAAGCACTTTACAAGGATCAAACACAGAGCCCACTTACATTACACTTTTAGAGTAAACAGTTTAAATTTGAAAGAACATCATATCCAGTTTCTAATGGTTATCATCAGTCTGTAGCTGCTTTTTTGACTCGTATAACAGATTATTCTTGATATCTTGCTCTTCACTTCTTGCCTGGCAGCCTGAGTTGAAGGAACTTAACACGGCGTTATTGAGATCACGGGCATTATAAAAGGATCTTTTTACCTTGATTGGGCAGATCATACTCCATATTATAAAAGCCCAAGAATGACTGGTCGAAACATGTAGGTAGTCTAGATGGTCACGTCTATTCCATGCATATGTATGTGTGTGTGTGTCTGCACCAGCCACAAACAGGGGTGAGCGCTCCTCGGTTTGCCAAACCTACAACTCCATCCTGTTACCTCAATAGCCTCCTAAGTTTGCTAGATGGTGGCACTAAGCTGTGCAACTCCATGCATGGGCAATTGCAACTAAAGAGCCCAAGCATTATGGCAACAATCACTTACATGGAACTTAGTTGATGTCCTCTATCCACTGACCCATGTGGAGGATTGTAGAATAAGTTTACTGCAATTGACACTGAACCTGGATAGTTTAAATGTATACACTGCAGAAAATGTTGGTCTTTGACCACCAATTAACTCCAATTAACTCAAGTACTGTCACTAATTGGTTATGTCATCATGGAACACCTTGGCTCTGTCAGGGTGCACACTCATTAAGAGAGAGTGCTGTGGGTTCAGTGACTGCAGTTACAATTTTTTAGCAGTGTACCTACACCACTTAATAGCTAGACCTTGTTTCCTCCTATGGACCAAAGCAGTTTTGACATTTTAAGTATGTTCCTGTTTAATCAGCAATAACCTTATCCCTACCTATTACACCTAATAAATAATAAAAATATATATATATATATATATATATATATATATATATATATATATATATATATATATATAAAAAGTTTATATAGCACCTGACATTTTGGCATCATAAGCTTTGAACATGTTTTAAGCAATCAAAACTTGACAAATGTTAATTGTTTTTGTTTCTTATTTCTGTTATTTAATATGTTTAATTAAAATATTTGTTTTTTACAAATATTTAAACAAAAGTTGGTTATTATAATTTATATAAATGGCAGATCTCGCAGACTTTCAAAGAGGCCAAATTGTTTGTGCTCGTATGGCAGGCACTACTGTAACAGAAACTGCCTGAATGCTTTGCATTTGGGGAGGTACTGTCTCAAAAGTAATGACTGCCTTTGAGAGGGAATTTAAAACGTCCTCAGCTAAGCACAGTTGTGGCCGAAAGTCGAAGTTGTTTGAGAGACCGTCAGACTCTAAATCGAATTGTTAGAAAAGCTTGCAAGACAACAGCTCCTAAAATCACTGCAGAGCTGAATGAAAACCTACAGAACCCAGTTTCCACAAAAACTGAGTTCTGTAGGTCGGGAGCTGCACAAATCTGGATTCCATGGAAGAACTGCAGTTAGAAAACCTCTACTCTTAAAGACAAATGTTTCAAACAGTTTAAAGTGGTGTTAGAAACCACCAGAATTGGTCCCTCGAGCAGTGGAAAAATAAGATTTTCTCTGACAAATCATTGTTTACCTTATTTCCGACCTCCAGCCGAGTGTAGGTTTGGAGACAGCCGAATGATGGCCTTCTCCCAAACGTAAAACATGGCGGCGGTTGTGTGATGATCGGGGGTGCTATTTCTTGGAAATCCACCGGACCAATGATTTCCCTTCATGGAAGAATTAACAGCCAAGACTATTTAGGAATTTTGGGTGACCAAGTTCATCCTATGGTTCAAGAACTGTTTCCGGGGGGGGGAATGCTATCTCCCAAGATGATAATGCCCAAATTCATACAGCTAGAATTGTTAAAGAATGGCACGAGGAACATTCTAATAAGGTTGAGCATCTCATCTGGTCACCACAATCCCCAGATCTCAACATTATTGAGCATTTATGGTCGTTATTAGAGATCAAGTAAGAAGTCAATTTTCGCCGCCATCGTTTCTAAAAGAGCTGGAGGGTGTTTTAGCTGAAGAATGGGCTAAAATTCCTTAGGAAACAATTCAAAATTTTGTATGCATCAATACCTCTGAGAATTGAGGCTGTAATTGCTGCAAAAGTTGGACCTACACCATATTATAATATATTTTGTTGATTTTTGATTTTCTTTTTTTTTTTTTAAACAACGTTTTATTTGGTTTTTGAGAGTGTTCATGGAATTACAACAGGTCATACTTTACATGTTGTACAGACTCGCTTGCTTTTGTTCAAGTTCAACATTAGATGTTATAGCATATTCTTAGCGGTATAGTTACTTCCTGAATAGCAGGTAGTTACATGTGTTGTTTAAAGGTCATATCAGCTGTACACATAAACGAGATACTTTGCCAGTTGTAACCCATGAAAAAAAATAAAATATAATCCCCTGCCCTCCCCCCTTAACAGCATTCCCCTGACCCCTCCCATTTACTCCCTAAAGACCTCCCCTTTCCCTTCCCCTTCCCTCTTTGTCACTGTTTCCCCCCCTTCTAGAAAGGGTGTTCGGTGTCATCTTGTTGCAATTATGTTGTATTCCTCTTCTTTAGGGATATGTTCACTGAGTTTGGTATTTATTTGTTTACTTCCACAAGTCTGATTAGGCCCATCATTCCTTAAGTTTCCCCAGACTCCCTTGCAGGTCTTTTATGGTATACCATTCCGTGTACTTATACGGTTCCATTATTGTTCTGATTTCCTGCTGAGTAAATGTGGATGTAATACATTTTCCCCAGATTAAGAAATGCTTTTTTGTAGATCTTTCTTTGTGTTGTTTTGTTTCCAGGTTGTCCAAGTTGAACAGATGTAGCAGTTCTTCTTTAAGATCCCAGATTGTCGGTACACTGGGATATATCCACTTGTTGTAGATTACTTTTTTTGCTGCAAGCAGAATAAGGTGGGCCAACTTGGTGATGGGTTTAGAGGCTGTTCCTCCCCGGTCTGGTTGTATTGTCGGGTCATGATGGAACAGACATAGAATAGGGGATAACTCAATGGAAATGTCGCTTATTTTCTGTATGTAGTTCTTTACTTTTTCCCAATAGTCTCTTATTCGAGTACAAGTCCACATGCAGTGAAATAGGTTAGCGTTAGGGGTTAAACATTTTGGACATTCCGGTTTGTAATGTGTGGGTGGGGTTTTGTACTTTATATTAAACGCATATTTTGCTCGATGGATTAATTTATAATGCGATTCCCTCCAGTTTTCACTTAGCACTAGCGACCGGACTATTTTGTTTCCCTCTATGACGGCATTTCCCAGATTGTCAGATTCTATATCTTTGTACCAGTTTTTGAAGTTATTTTTGGCTATGCGTTCCAGACCAATGGATTGTAAATTATGATGAATGTCTGCTAGCGATCTTATGCCCCCTTGCGGTTGTAGGAGACGGTCAAATTGGTCTGGGTTCATAATAGATCTAATGTCTGGTGTCTGCGCGTGTACAAAGGATTTTAGCTGTGCATAATAAAGGAAGTGTTGTTTAGGGATCCCATACATGGTTCTTATTTCTTGGAATGAGTACCACCAATTTTTTTTAAAAGACCACAAATTTCCTAATTTAGTTATCCCCTTATTTTCCCACTCTAAAAAACCTTTATGTGCTATGCTGGCTGGAAAAGCTGGGTGTCCCCACAGTGGCATATATTTTGATAAATGGAAGGGCCTATTAAGAAGCTTTCTAGTTGCTTTCCAAGTTGCCCAAGTGTCTATTATTGTTCTACAAGTTTTGAGTCTGGTCGGGAGTTGACTATAGGGTGTATGCAGTATTGCCATGGTAGACCATGGTTCCAATAATGCTTCCTCTAACTGTGTGTTGGAGTATATATTTGTTTTCATCACCCAGTCTCTTATATGGCGGAAAAGACATGCCAGGTTATATAGTCGTATGTCCGGTATTCCTACACCCGCCCAGTCTTTAGGTAGTTTTAGCTTGGTCAAAGCTATCCGTGGTTTGCGTCCTGCCCACAGGAAACTTGTGAACATTTTATTAGTGTCTTGTATATCCTTGTGCTTCAATAGGAGGGGTATGGTTTGTAGCGGATAAAGCAGTTTCCCGAAAATTACACTCTTAATGACAGCTGACCTTCCCATGAGATTCAATGGTAGTTTTGTCCACCTTTGCAGTTGTTGCCTTATGTTCAGGAAAAGGGGGGTGTAGTTCAGGGTGTATAATGAGTTGGGATCCTTTGTTAGCTTGATGCCTAGGTACTTGACTTGTGATTTAATTGTTATGCCCTGTTCCTGTGCTACTGATGTTGCGTCATTTCCACTCGTAAGGAATAATAATTCACTCTTGCTCTTATTAATACAGAAGCCGCTCTGCTGTCCTATGTGTCTTATTATTTGGAATACCTTCGGGAGATCCTCCCTCGGGTTGGCCATGAAAAGAAGAATGTCATCCGCAAAGGCCGCTTGCGTGACCGTCTCGTTCCCTATCTGTATTCCCTTAATGTGCTTATTTAGCGTTCTCAGTAGCGGTTCCAATGCTAGATCAAATAAGAGGGGTGAAAGGGGACACCCCTGGCGTGTTCCTTTGGATAATGGGAAGCTTGTCGATATATATCCTGGTGTGTATATATGTGCTTTAGGTTCCGCGTGCATTGCCTTAATGAGTGTTACAAAGGCCCCTGAGAAGTTCATCTTTTCTAGCACTTTTAGCAACCATACCCAGCGCACATTGTCGAACGCTTTTTCAGCGTCAAGTAAAAGCATAGCTTGGTTGCGGCAAGTGGCTGGGTATGACTTTGTGTAGTCTAAAACAGTAAGTACCTTTCTGATGTTCATGGTAGCTGATCTATGGCGGATGAACCCAGATTGAGAGGGACTAATTAATTTGTGCATGAGTTCCGCTAGTCGTTGAGCTATAATTTTGTTCAATATTTTGATATCCTGATTCATCAGGGAGATGGGCCTGTACGATTCGGGGAGCAATGGATCTTTGCCTGACTTGGGGAGTAGTTTGATGTAAGCTGTCTGAGATGTGGGGGGCATTACTCCTTTCTTGAGAATTGTATTGAACACAGATTGCAAAGGTTGGGGCAATTCGTTATTCAGTAATTTGAAAAATTCTGCCGACAAGCCGTCTGGGCCTGGTGACTTGTGATTTGATAAATGTTTAATGGTCTCTTTAATTTCTTCTAAGGAGATATCTGCATTTAGATACTCCAAATCTGTTTCTGATAGTTTGGGCAGTGGAATATTGCTTAGCATGCTGTCTATGGTGTTTGGATCCTCGGGGCCTGCCTTATCCGCATATAAATTAGCATAGAACTTTTGAAGGCATGTATTGATGCTACTGGGATCTGTCAGTATGTTGTCTGTGAGATCCTTTATCACAGGTATATGAGTTTGTGGTCTTTCCCCTTTAATAATGTTACTGAGTAATCTGCCTACTTTATTACCGTGTCTGCGGTATTTCAAGTCAGTGTACGTGCTTGCCATATCTTCTTTGGTCTTCAACCATCTGTCTACTTCCGTTTTAGCTTTTAACCATTTCTGTCGAGTCTGAGGTGTGGAGTTTTGTTGGTATAATTTAAGCGCTTCCCTGACCTGGTTTACCGCCTTCAAGTATTGATCATTGGTCTTTTTCTTTTCCCCCCCCACATAAGCCATGATTCTACCTCTCAAGACTGGTTTGGCAGCTTCCCAAAATAGTATTGGGTTTGACCTATGTGCTTTATTGTCCTCGCTATACTCTAGCCACCATTGACGCAGCAATGCTGCAAAACTCTCATCACTGTATAGAAAGGTGGGGAAGCGCCATATGATGTCTGATCCTCTCTGTATGGTTTCTCTCATATCCAACCGTATTGGGCTGTGATCTGATATTAACATATCCATTATCTCTACAGTCATTATTTTGTTGATTACTGGGGCTGACACTAATATAAAGTCTAGGCGCGCCCACATATCGTGTGGGCTGGAATAGAAAGAATATTGCCTGTCGTATGGGTGTAACAGCCTCCATATGTCTGTGAGCTGTGTATCCTTGACAAAGGAGCATAAATTTTCAATTTTTTTTTGATATGCAGGGGTTAATTTGTTTTTCAGGGTTCTATCTTCAGTAGCATCCATTATTGTGTTAAAGTCCCCTCCTACTATCCAGTTGGGTGTGGGAGAAACCATCAGGACACCCTGTACTTCCTCTAGGCATTTTCTGTTATCCTCGTTTGGCCCATATATACTTATGATTTGAACATTTTCCCCCTGTATCTTACCCCTTATCGCTACCCATCTCCCTTCGTCATCATGTTTATATTCCTCCATTTCGAAATTTAGGTTTTTATGGAGCAGTATGAGAACCCCTGCTTTCCTCCCAATTGCTGGTGAGCCATAAATTTGTCCCACCCAATACCGTTTTAAAAAATTATAATGATCTTGGGCTAAGTGTGTCTCCTGTAGGAGTGCCACTTCGGTTTGTAATTTCTTAAGGTGGCGGAGCACCATGGAGCGCTTACGCGGCGTTCTGAGCCCTTTCACGTTCCATGTGCATATTCTAATTACCATGATGACTCAGTGAAGAATGTGCAACGTTTAAAATATATCTTGTGAAATTATTTGACATTTTGCAACCAGAGAAACAGTGACAAAACCTTCCCCCCCAAGTTAACCCCTTTACCCTCCAAACCCCAAACGTGCTGTATACCTTTTGGTATTTCGCATAACTGTGCCAGAGGGCAATCCGCCCCATGGCTTCAGTCATATCAAACCTCATACAGACCAATAAGATGACTCCACTTCTTCCCACATTAAGGAGGACCTTTAGTCGAAGCAACGTCTCAGAGGTTTATGAGTCTGGTGTTTTTTATCCGCCAAGCTTATAGCGTAGAATGTCGGCTAGGAAGAATTATTCTGTTTGTTGTGTCCTTTGGGTAAAACTTTAATGAACAAATCCAAGGAACTTGAAAAACTGCAACTTGCTAATGGTTGGTCAGTGCCCGCTTGAAGTTTCCTTCTTGTTTATCCTGGTTCCTTTGCTGATGTGGGTGATCTGCTGGCGGCTATTATTGCTGTATCTTTGCCCAGGAACAAGGATTCCGCTTCTTGTGGTGTTTTTAGTATATGTGTGACACCCGATTCGTCAGTTGCTTTCAGAATAGCCGGGTACATCAGTGTGAATTTCCATTTTCTCTGCACACACTCGCTACATGCTGAATTGAACTTCTGCCTTAGTTTGGAGATTTCTAAGGAAAAATCATTAAATAGTCTCAGCGTCACTCCCTGATACTCTAGTCGCTGGTTGTTCTGTCTGTAGGCGCGCAAGATGGCCGTTTTGTCAGCAAAATCCAGATATTTAATCATAATCACCCTTGGTCTCATGGCATGGTTAGTGTCTTTTGGAGGGCCAACTCTATGCGCTCTCTCGACTTTGCAGGGTGAGGGGAGTCCCAATATCTTTGGTATGTCTTCAGAGCATAGCTTATGGAGTATGTCCGCGGCAAAGGATTCCGGCAGACCTACCAGCCTCAGATTGCTGCGCCTAGAGCGGTTCTCGAGGTCTTGTACTTTAGCATGGAGCTCCTTATTTTCAGCAAGGACTTTGTCTAGTTGTTTTGCTTGGCCAGCCTGCACATCCTCTAGATCAGATATGCGCTTTTCAGCTTGTATGAGGCGTTGGTTGTGGGCTTGCAGCTCTTTATGCACTTTCTTCAGGGTCTGCTGCACCGCCCCCTTTATCATGGACTCAAGGTCCGGCCTTAATTGCCTTACTACTGCAGACGCTATTTTGTTATAGTCTATGGAGGACTCACCCTCGCTCTCTCCCTCTTCATTTTCGGAGTCCCAGTCCTGTCTGGGCTGGTCTTCTGTCCAATCGGACGCCTGAGATGGGGTAGGAGATTTCTCTCCTTCTCCGGACTTTGCCTTCTTCTTCGGCGCCATCTTGGCTTCCTGTGTGGCGTCTCCCTGTTTGCTGTCTGACCGGGTGAGAAACTTCTCCATATCCCTCTAGGGTGGGCCGCGGAGTTGCTCCAGGTATTCCCCAGCTGTGTCCTGTACAAAGCGGGCACTTTCGCTCGGTATAAGCTTAGCTGGTTGGAAAGTTCTGAGCGGAGCTCGGCTTCTACCCTCCTCGCATCGCGGCGCCGGAACCGGAAGTTGATTTTTGATTTTCAAGGTGTTTTCATTATTTTGTCCAACCTCTGTATATATATAAAATTATATATATATATATATATATATATATATATATATATATATAGATATATATATATATATATATACACTATATGTGAACAATTTTTTTTCTATGCACTTTAGGGGGAGAAATAAGAAAGAGAGAAGAAGAAATAAAACAAAAATCATTAATTCTCAGTTTTTACCTAATACAGTCTAAAAGTAAATAGTGCTACTGTAGATGTGCCCCAGTATTAGCCCCCAGTATGAATAGCCAGATGTGCCACTTTATTAGCCCCCACTCTATAGATTGCCTTATTCTCCCTCCTGGTATAGATAGCCAGCTGTGCCATTTTATTAGCCCCCAACCCTCAATATAGATAGCCACTAGCCAGATTCGAACTGGGATAGAACCTTCAGAGACTTGCTAGCCAGTACATTCTTGTGTAGTTATTCTATCTATAAGAAGGTCAAGGGTTTTTAGGTGCCTACACAAAAATATATGAATCTTTTGTAATCTAGAGAAGAACCTTAAGCAGTTAAATCTTTACTTGATCCATGTAACTTAATACTGCACTGATATTTATTTATGTCTAATCTGCAAATCTGCTGTTTTATTAAGAACTGGTGTACACAGTTTCTTTCTGTAACGTAATAATGTTGTCATAATTAAATGTCACTGTGGTCATACTTACATATTACCTCTTTTTATAAAAAAAAATCTTGAAAATAAAACACATCAGATGAAACCCAAACCTATACGCTTTCTGATTTACTGAGGATTTGTGTTTTTAATAATGTGGGAATTGTGTATTATGTCCAGGACATGTCTTTCACAATACCTTGAAGGATTTATTATGTTAAATAATGTTGATTTGCAGAAAAAGGCAGCTTATTGGGATTCAACAGGAATGACATTTTAATTCACTTGTACATAAAAATTCTGTTCCTGTAAATTTAAATAATTTCTGAATAATTTATAAGTTTAATGACAGCTTGGTTAGCCTTGAATCTGTCTGGATTACTAGCGATTCTTGTATCTCCAGAAATTATGATAAGTACTTTTGATTTGACAGTAACAGTTTTAAAGGATGCTTTCATTTAAAATATTTTTTCATCTAAATTGTAGTAAAGATTGGGGAACAAAATAATTCATGTTAAATTAACAATTTTCAAAATTGAGCTAGTGGATTGAAAAGAAAATTGGAATCATTTTTATTGATATTCAAAAATTTTAAATAGCATGCTGTAGCTAAAAAAAGTTACTAAGATGACATATTATTAGAAAGACATAATGAAAGCTAGGGTGATCTCCCTGTATGCAGACAGTCGAAGGAACATAGAAACTAGTCTGTCTCGTATACTTGTATTGAAGAGATGGCCAGTGAGATGCACATTTAATCCAATTGCTTGCAGCTGGAAGTGGGCTAGTCTAATGCACTTCCTGTCATTTTAGACTCAGTTCCAAGCTGCAAAAAATCTGCATTAAATGTGCATGCAAGTAAGAATTATTTGCATCTCTATAGTATGCTGTATTTTGGCTGAATGCTTAACCATTTAACAGCAAACTAACGTATTAAAACGTCATGCTTTTGTCTGTTAATGGCAACATGATGTTTTAATACGTCGCACGTTCCCACCGCCGCCGTTTCCATCAGGTTCCCGTGCTGGGTGATTGGGGAAGAGGACCAAGCGGTCCTCTACCCAATCGCACTGTCTGGAGTGAATGGACGAGACCGCGAACAGTGGCCACCTCCATTCACAAAAAAGGGAAACTGTAACAGTTTAATAAAGTGTAAAAAAAAAAAAAAGTGATCACTTCCTATACGAGAGAGTGCTCACTAGCGCCATCTTGTAGTCAAAAAGTATATTACACATACAAAGCACATACATATACAAGTACACACACACTATTAGTAAAATTAATGAAATTACACTTCCAACTCTCCCTGCCCCCCCCCCCCCCCAAAAAAAAAAAAAACACTTGTAAAAAAAAAAATCAGCTTAAAATAAATAAATAAATAGTTGCCTTAGGGACTCAGCTTTTTCATCTATATTTGATGGGGGAAAATTAATTTTAATTTATTATATAGGGGCTTGTAATTATGGCCAGAGCAAAAATAAAAACAGAACAGAAAAATAACACCTATATTTCAAAATAATATATTGTCGCCATACATTGTGATAGGGACATAATTTAAATGGTTTAATAATTGGGACAACTGGGCAAATAAAATGTGTTTGTTTTATCCACAGGAGAATGTTTAATTTTAAAAGTATAATGGCTGAAACCTGAGAAATAATGATTTTTTTTCATTTGTTTTTTTTTTTGTCCCATTAAAACACATTTAGAATAAAAAAAATCTTAGCAAAATGTACTACCCACAGAAAGCCTAATTGGTGGTGAAAAAAACGAGGAATAGACCATTTTCTTGTGATAAGTAGTAATAAAGTTATCAGGGAATAAAAGGGAGGAGCACTTACAAGTGAAAATTGCTCTGGTCCGTTAGAGTAAAAACCCTTGGGGGTGAACTGGTTAAAGTGTACTTGAGGTGAGAGGATCCACAATATTTTACTTAACAGTGGCTTCTTTCAGCCCCCTGTAGTCTTTCAGCTACCTCAATCAGGGGTGGTCGGATACACCTTTTTAAAATCCAAATTGATTCAGATCCAGATACCCATATATCCGGATCCAAAACGGATATCCGAATCCAAACTTTTAGGTATCCGACTAGAATCGGATATCCGAACCCAATATCCGGCCGGATTCGGATATTCGGATAGAAAATTGAAAGTGGCCTTTAAAAATTTTCCAAAACGTTTTGGAAGGTAAAAAATCTCTCTCTCTCTCTCTCTCTCTCTCTCTCTCTCCCTCTCCCCCTCTCTCTCTCTCTCTCTCTCTCTCTCCCTCTCTCTCTCTCCCTCTCTCCCTCTCCCTCTCTCTCTCTCTCCCTCTCTCCCTCTCTCTCTCTCTCTCTCTCTCTCCCTCTCTCCCTCTCTCTCTCTCTCTCTCTCTCTCTCTCTCCCTCTCTCTCTCTCTCTCTCTCTCTCTCTCTCTCTCTCTCTAGGACTGAATGCCACCGAACTGAATTTTGCCCTTAAAACCTTCTGCTCAGATACCTGAATAAAAAATCCGACCAAGATTTCGGATTTCAAATAGAAATCCGAATTAACTCGGATAATGCCTTTCAGTTTTACACAGCTATCTGGAATCCAATCCAAAGTTCGGATAGGGGTAAAACGTTTGCATTACCTGGGTAGTTTGGATACCCAAATATTGGATGAGCACCACTAACCTCAATTTTTCTCCAGTCCCCTTCATTTTGCCAGCCCTGGTAAAGTCATTGACCGGCTCAATCGTGGATTACTGTACATGTGTTGTCCCAACTGTGTATCTTCTCGATCACATTTTCTATGACCATGAGCATTCTACGCCTGCACAGTTACAAGCCTTAACTAACTGCACAGGTGCATAATTCTCCTGGCCACAGTAGTGGTATCAAGGAGGTGTATGTC
Source organism: Hyperolius riggenbachi (assembly GCF_040937935.1). Lineage (NCBI taxonomy): Eukaryota > Metazoa > Chordata > Amphibia > Anura > Hyperoliidae > Hyperolius > Hyperolius riggenbachi. The sequence continues at coordinate 94,591,405 of NC_090655.1, read as the reverse complement.
CTGGAACAGTGCAAGCACAGTAGACGCAGTAGATTTTTATTTGACTGCAACAGCTCATCAGATTGGACTAGCAGGACGTTGAGGTGGAGAGCGACTACATGGGCAGAAAGAAGCCCAAGGCAAGTAAAGAAAAGCTGAGACAAGAGGAACCACATAATTTTTCAAGATACTTTTTTGTGTTTATATAGCCAGAACCTTTTCCAAAGTACTTCACATAATGTAGTCTTGTCCTTAACTGTCTACCAGAGAGGCTGACAATCTAATTCCTACTACAGTCACATGACTAGGATAGTCTAAGGGCAATTTTGGGGGGAAGCAATTTGATCTGTCTGTATTGTCTTAGGATACGGGAGGGAACTGGAGTGCCCGAAAAAAAAAAAAACATGAGGTGACTATACACAATCCATGCAGATAGTTTC